>NC_085141.1:63641039-63941039 GCF_024139115.2 Armigeres subalbatus | reverse complement strand
AACCGCGGCTAACAAAAATAATAGTCTTAGTACCTTGAAAAACATTTCGATATAAAATAACGCCCGGAGTAAAAAAGTAACTTGAAATTTAGTTTTCTACGTTACTGTCGCAACCATGTATTGTATGGAAAAGCAGAACTAATTGCATGGTTTATAAATAAATGGATCCTTGCATTCCTATTAGCCTAGTCAACTACAGGCTTCAGAACTTGAAAAATTATTGTATTTGTAAATTTGTTTGTTGATGTGCAGGTTCACAGATCTTAATTTTTGAAAAATTGAAAAATTATTGTATTTGTGAATTTGTTTGTTGATGTGCAGGTTCACAGATCTTAATTTTACTACGAATAAATTATATGCGGATTCATATCAAGGATACATTATTTTATCAAATGATAAAACTCATAGTCTGAGTAGATTATACGTCCAAGTTAGCAGTTCAGAGGAGTTCAGAGGATGTTATGTGCTCAGGTATAAGCAAGCGAAAAAAAAACAAGAAATCGCGAAATGGTAGAAATCTCGCTTAACTTTTCAAAAGGACCTAAGTAACATTTTTTTCATGAATTAATTTGAATAGCGCAATCAATAGCTTTCATGTTGTTATGTTGATTGCGCTATTCAAATTAATTCATGAAAAAAATGTTACTTAGGTCCTTTTGAAAAGTTAAGCGAGAAATGTTCTTTATCTTTCCTTATTAGCGTGATTTTTAGAGTTTGAAAGTTCTTCACTCAACTCGTCAACAAAACGATTTTTAGAGTTTATAAGTATTTTTTGTCTTCGTTAGAGATACTTGCTCGTCTCTAGGTCAGAAGTACTTGGCGATGAGAGGAGGCAACCTCAGATCCAACCGTGGGACGTTCCATTGGCAAAATTTTAAATTAAACTTAATAATAACATTTTACAACTTAATACTATTACTTAAAAATTTGAGTAATAGCAGTTTATGGGTAAAACTGATTGACGAATGAAAACAGTGACAGGCAACATTGATTCCAGGAAACATCTTCTTCTTCTTCTTATTGGCATTACATCCCCACACTGGGACAGAGCCGCCTCGCAGCTTAGTGTTCATTAAGCACTTCCACAGTTATTAACTGCGAGGTTTCTAAGCCAGGTTACCATTTTTGCATTCGTATATCATGAGGCTAGCACGATGATACTTTTATGCTCAGGGAAGTCGAGACAATTTCCAATCCGAGAATTTCCTAGACCGGCACCGGGAATCGAACCCAGCCACCCTAAGCATGGTCTTGCTTTGTAGCCGCGCGTCTTACCGCACGGCTAAGGAGGGCCCCGATTCCAGGAAACATAGTACGATGAAATCCGGATATCCTATGGTGCCCAAGACACGGGTCCTGATTACATACGATAACATAAAGCATGGAATTTACCCCAGAAGTCGCAAACTAACCTGATACTCTCTTTGGTCATCCGAACGGAAGTGAATTCTGAGACTGTTTGGATAAATCTGATAGTAGTCACTGCATTGTTGGAAAGCAGCATTTTCAATTGATTGGAAAAAATAAGACAAAGTAAGTTAGGCGAGCCCCGTCCTCCCAGCTTACCTTGTTGAAGTTCATAGGTACTGTTGAGAGGGACGTAGGACTCGGGTTAAGTTCTCTGGTCTGCCTAGTCACTGGGGGTTGAGGCTTACAGCCTTTGGAAAACCTAGGAATGCCCGAGTGCCTTGTGTTGCGGGAACTGTTTGAATATGAACCCTCCACTTTTAAGAAACAGATGAGTGTGACGATACTGACTGGCTTCCACCGAAGTTATACGAGAGGCGCGTGTGTCAAGAATGGCAGAAACGTAATTAACCGAAAAAACTATTAACCAATCACCTGTCATAAGACGAGTTTATACAATCCCATTGAATTCCACCACTTAATTGTATCTTGACAGATACGTATTTCGACCTCAAAAGTAAGGCCGTCTTCAGTGTCTCGTACTTGACTCGACTTGAGTCGATTACAGTTTAACATTGCTTCTGTATCGAGTGGTGTGCTGTGGTGGATTCCGTGAGGAGTGTCCTAAGCTTCCTTACCCAAATTGCTTATGGGTTAATATTTGGGATTCAATAGCAACCCAATTCGGGGTCCAAAATGATAAAGCATGAAGGCTACCATTGCCGGCCACGCCCATCTTCTCCGTTACTAGGGAAGGGAAGGAAATGATGATATGGCATCTACTTAACGAAAGGCCAGCGACTCACCCACGCCCTCATAGATGTTAAGGAGTTGGATAGTTGGTCGGGAATAAAGTTTAGAAATATCATCATAAGCAAATGATATTATGAGTTTAAATAAACGATGGGAGTGACAATGCTAAGAAGTTTATGTCACTCCATTGTTGATTTCTTTGGGATAGGGCGAAGCTGTTAAGCTTGCCCTGACTAATTAGCTTAGGTTTAGGCGCCATTGCAATGGCGCTCAAACATAGGCTAATAATGCATTGTTCGCTCTCTGAAACGAAAGATAGTAAAATATATTATGGTCTGAGGGAAGGGTTTTCCGTTAAAAAAAGCACGTGGTGGCACTCTCTTTAGAGAGAAAATTGCCCAATTCAGCCCACCAGAATGACGATGTCAGTGTCGCCAAAATTATTTCATCATTATGCAGTTTACAATTGCTTTAGAATTTCCCGTAAACGGAGAACAAAAGGAATTGGCAACAATGGGGTGGTTCGGCAAGAGAACAGCAGCAGCGCCGACCCATCACGCAATGAGGAGATGAAAATAAACAAACTCCAGCTGGTTTGGGAAAATTCAAACATGAGCCGTTTCTAGAACAACATTAGAAAATATCGTGAGATAATTTCTGTACAAGGATTCGACATAAGCTTTGAAAAGGGGTTTGGGAAGACAAATAAGTCAAATAAGACAAATGAGACAAATAAGACAAATGAGACTAATACGACAATTATTTGTCTTATTTTTCCCATTCGACTTACTTGTCTTATTTGTCGTAGTTATCTTATCTGGTCTATTTGTCTTATTTGTTTTATTTATTATTAATTATTTATCTCATCCCATTCCTATATTTGATATACAAGATATACAAGACGACGTGGAGTGCAGCGAGCGAGGTGGATTGACCAGTCACAGAAAGACTTGGCGAGCGTGGGCGCATTCGAGGATAGAGAGATGCGACCTCGAACCGTCTATTGTGGCGTCAAATTGTTGATTCAGTGTTATCTGTTTAGATGTATGCTAAATAAATGAATGAATGAATATCATATTGATCTTCTACTCGACGTTACTAGCCCTTTGTGACTTTATAACGCATTAAACTTGCAAACTTTTGCAAGAGCATTTGTTGATTTTCTTAGCGTTGGAATATTTGTTAATAAAATTAGTGAAACGATTTTTGGACAGATTGTATGTGCTGAGCCATTTATCTCTGCAAAAAAAATCACCCGAGCGAAATCGAATAGGTTTGTCTAGTCTTAGATAAATTTGCAATCGATTGAAGACAAAATCATGGAAATCCGTTGAGAAATGATCGACTTATTAGTCTCAAAAACCTAAAATTGCCGATCGCATTTTTCTAAATTCCCATATAAGCATCGAAAACAGAGACGTTATCCTATGTTTAAAATACGTTGAAACGTACTAACCTCATTTCCTAAAAACTCATGCATGAGTTGATTGGAGAGGTCAAAATAGCACTGTAGGGAGACCAGATTCCATTATTTTCATCAATTCACATCTATTTGGGTAAATTTTAATGCATTGCAGCAACTAAAAAAATCAATTTTGATTTTTTTTTTTATTTCATCGAGAAACAATTAGACCGAGATTAATTATTATTGAGCGTTTTAGGGGAAAGGTTACAAAGTTAAAAGACTTCACTATAATTTTTGGTAGATAGTAGAAATAAATGAATTTTTTAGACCGTATTCCACGTCGAAGCAACCTGTTGCGAACGCAACACTATGGGTCTTCGTATCTTTTATCAAAAGTGCGGTTTTGAAGTGATCCTATAGCATTTACGTCGTATATGTAGGAAAACGATTCGGCACTTCATCTCATAGCTCCTATTTCCATCCCATCAAAAACAAAGCAATGAAAAGGAATTCGGTTAGTTTCTTATTTTTGTGATTTTTTCAGCAGTGAGCACGCATGTTACCAAAAAGAAGTGATATGGAAAACGGAACAGTTCCCCTACTTAGTATAATACAAGAAAAGCAAACATTGTGGTTTTGTCTGTTGGTGACGCTTGTAGCAGCGTATACTAAAACCACATAGCCTGTTCTGGTATTTTTTCAAGCTTGAAAGTCGGAAAGTCTAGCCAAAATAATTACTACAAAGAAATACGGCGGCGGTGGGACGTTCACAACGTCACCGCCCCGGCCAAGGTAACATAGCATAGAAGACACGCTTGTTTAGAGTGGAGCAGCACGAAAAACAAATATGCTGCAGTCAAACCACGGCAAACCTTTCGAACGGTGCCTCCCTTTCACCCTGGTATGAATGGGAAAGGCAAATGATGTAAGTAACAGGTAACCGACTTGTCGTCAGGAAAAAGAAGGACGTCAGTGAGGACATTGGAAGCCAAGGCGGATTAGGTTTGGAATTTATGATTTTCAAATTTACCTTCGTTGTTGGGATTCATTGACATAACAAACTAGTCGTTTCAATCGTAATTGCCTTGAGGTATCTTTCTCATGAATGAAATCAGGATATTGAGGTAGCTTCGTTGTTTATTTTTTGAACAAGGTACATACACCTTTCACAGTCATTGATTTTGAGGATGGGCACATATGCTTATGATGCGAGCATATAGATTATACCTTAATTCGTTTTTTGTGAATGAAATAACAAGATCAACACAAACATCAAATTTGTATTGCAAATGTAGGCTTTCCTTAGCAGTGCGATAAGATGGCTGGGTTCTATTTTAAGTCTAGTCTACACAATTTTTCGGGTTGGAAATATTCTTGACTTCCCTGGGCATAAAAGTATCATCATGTTAGTCTCATGATATACCGTCGTGCGGGGCTTCTTTTGACAAATCGGGGGCTACTTTGGACATTTTGAAACAAGAATTACACCGTTAACTTCTCTCAAATTGCCATTATCACTACTCGGGTGTCTTGCTGGTAGTTAGATGGCAACTTTTTGTTTCAAATTTAGTATTTTTTTCGCTTAGTTTTTTTAGAAAATCAAAAATCCAAAGTAGCCCCCGGAGTCGAAAGAAGCCCCGCACGACGCACATAGGAGTAAATCGGCTAATTCTTGGCCAAAACTATTTTTTGCGGTTATTTGGGCCTGATATTTCTAGGACAAAGTATTAATTACCAATTATGACTAAATCTATCCTCCTAACAGTGTAAAAGCAGATAAAAATCTCAAAATACATATGTTTTCAAATAAAACCTCGCGTTTTATGTAAAATCTCTTGCTTCCGCTACGTGAAAGATTCTAAAATGGCTATATTTCACAGAGTACCAAGAAACCCATAGTCTCTATCCTTAAATGGATTTTCAAACATTTACATAGGAAAAAAAATCTAACTCATTTTAATTTATTCGGACCCAAGATCCCAAAAGAAAAACTGTTGTATAAATTCGCATGCACAAAAGAATGTTTTCTGAAAAATATATAAAGCTCTTTTAGTGGAATGTATTCAACCGTCTAAGACGAATTAAGTACTCTCCATTTAATTCCACCAGTTAATTTTCGTTATCTTTGCAGATACGTATTTCGACCACACAGTTGTCAGGGTGTCTACTCATCTGCAAAAACAAAATTCCCTGATTTTTCCAGGTTTTTTCCAGGTGTTTTACATTAATTTCCAGGTAAAAGCAAACTTGCCATATATAGATTTTAGCAGCAGAATAATCGATTCAAACAAGTAGGGTAAAGTGCCCAATAGTGGACCCCCAACCAAGAGTGGACCCTCCAGACATTTTTTCATTATTACAGCACAATGGAAACATTTTGCTATGAAATTCCATCGGGAGAACCTACATTACAATCCTATGATTTGATTACATGCATTGAAAATGCTATGGAAAGTAAAATTAGTTGATTTTTTACAATTCTATAAAAATTAAACACAAGAGTGTCCATTATAGGAATATTTTGGGGGGTCCATAATAGGGAAGAAGAACGTCCCGAAACGAAACATGAAAATCAAATGAAGTGTCGGCTATAGGGAAGCAATTTCCTATTATGGACCCCCAGGAGATCTACTATAGGGCATATTTAGTCCGACTTTACAAAGTTAATTTCAATGAATAACGTCGTGTATTTGAGTGTTTAATGTATGTATCGTGAAGAGGAGATGCAGAGCTTGATATGAGATAACACGCAAAATTAATATTTTGAAAATTTCCACTCCTTATGCCAGGAAGAGCAAATTTTCGCTACTAGGGGGTCCACTATTGGGCATTTTACCCTAAATATTGCGAAAACAATTTAAAAAAAAAATTTGGTTGCCTCACAAAACCAATGTTGTAAAATTCTTCCACGAATTCCTTCACAAATTCACCCAGAAAATAACTTCAGCCATTCAATCAAAAATTCCTCCAGGATTCCTTTGAAAATTTCTCCTTGGATTCCATCGCAAAATCCTCCGGAAATGATTACAGAAATTCCTTCAAAGAGGGAACTTTAAGAACTGCTTCAGAATTTCCCTTAGAACTTCCTCCAGGATTTCATTTGGAAATTTCTTTGCAAAAACTTTAAAAAACATCTCAAGTAATGGTTCCGGAAATTGCTTTAGAGATGCATTTGGCGATTCCTTTACGATTTTTTTTAACTCTTTCTTTGGAAATTTGGTTCAAAATTCTTTCGGAAATTCCTTTGAATTTTATTTCAGCTATTTTTTTTTAAAAGAAACTTAAGAAATCCTCTTAAGGAATTGTTCCGGAAATATGTTTGGGAATTTCCTCAGGAATTCCTTCAGAACTTCTTGCGAAAACTTCTTCAGGAAATGGGTTGATGCAAAAATATGAGATTTCTGGGTCTGGGTTCATGACGTTAGGCATAAGGACTTTAGGCGTAATACTACCTTTTTTTATGTCGTGGGCTGATTTTTGGGCATTTTATGCTTAACATCCTTTATGCCTAACTTACTCATGCCTAACGTCCTTATACCTGACACGGGGTGGGCCCTCCTTAGCCGTGCGGTAAGACGCGCGGCTACAAAGCAAGACCATGCTGACGGTGGCTGGGTTCGATTCCCGGTGCCGGTCTAGGCAATTTTCGGATTGGAAATTGCCTCGGCTTCCCTGGGCATAAAAGTATCATCGTGTTAGCCTCATGATATACGAATGCAAAAATGGTAACCTGGCTTAGAAACCTCGCAGTTAATAACTGTGGAAGTGCTTAATGAACACTAAGCTGCGAGGCGGCTCTGTCCCAGTGTGGAGATGTAATGCCAATAAGAAGAAGAAGAAGAACCTGACACGGGGTATACCCGAGATTACTATTGTTGCTCTTGTTTGCGTGACCAACATCTAGTTTGTTCTAGTTTGTGACCAACATCTAGTTTGTTTAGACCTCGCAGCCAAGGTACCGGTACTAGTGTCATGTGGTCAATTTATAGCCGATTCAGATAATGCCATTTATGATCATAAATATCATGATAAACAACAACCTGATGCCATCCCCATACATTCAATTCTCTTTCTCCACTTTAACACGATATTTATTACGATAAATAATCTAATCGTCATCTGAGTAGGTTATAAAGCTTATTGAAGCATATTTTGGTAGAATAATTTTAATTGTTACAGCGCCACTAGCGTTCTATTACTTATTCGGAAAGAAGAAGTATCTTGATGGAAACTTTAGAAAACACCTGGAGGAGTTTTTCCGGTTATTTTGCTGAATTATTTGGAAATTCGTCGAGAATACCTTTAGAAACTCCTTTGAAAAATCCATTCGGCATTCCTTCGGCTATTCTTTCAAGAATTCCTTTAGCAAAAATTATCCACAAATCACTTACACTTTTTTTAAATCCCTTAAGGTGATTTCTTTGAAAAATCCTCCAGATATTCCTTAGAAAACTGATCCCGAAATTCCTTCGGAAGTTCCTCCAGGAATTGGTTTGAAAAATTCTAACTAATTTAGTATTTTTTAATATATTTCTAAAGAATTTCCGAGAGAATACTCAAAAGAATTTACAAAGCAATCCCTAATTGATTTCCCGAATTCCTAGATTCCACCAAGAATAGTTTTGGAAATTCTCAAGGATTCCTTTTGAAGATGACAAAAGGTTTTTTTTGCGGAACAACGATCCATTAATGTTTACTAAATTTTTAATAGAGACCAATCAACTCAACATATTTATTCAAATATTTGTAATGATGTTTTTTTTTCTTTTTTTGAGAAAATTTCACTCATGAACACCGGGTATTGAAATTTCCCTGATTATGTCAGGAATTCCCTGATAATTCCAGGTTTTTTCCAGGTGTGGAGAAATTCCCTGATAATTCCAGGTTTTCCAGGATTTTCCAGGTAGTAGACACCCTGGTTGTGGTCGAAATACGTATCTGCAAAGATAACGAAAATTAACTGGTGGAATTAAATGGAGAGTACTTAATTCGTCTTAGACGGTTGAATGTTTTCTGCTTGAATACTCTCCAGGTCCAGGAGATGCTGTGAATATAAATAAAAATATATCCATAATTTGCGTAACAAAAAAAGTTCCGCTAGTTCTGAACTTATGAACAGTTAAGATGACCCAAAATTACATCACATTGGTTATCATGTCCGAGTCGAAGCCCACAAAATATCATAGCTGGCTATGACGAAGCTATCATAATAAGGCACCGTTCATAAATTATGATCACTTTAATGAAAACGGGTTCATCCTAAATCTAGGTCGTAACAGATTTTTCTACAATGCAGAATTTATAGATAAGCGATTTTAATATAAGATTTTCAAAAAAATATCATTGCGCCTCATGGGAGACCCATTATTATATTTATGTTTTGACAAAATGCATGCTATTTACATTTTTTTCCTGGATTCGTTATATGTGATGAACAAATATTAAAATTATGTTTTAAAATGATGAAAAATCGCATTTTATTCAAATAGCTCAGAAACTGATTTGCGGACGAGTTTTCACGTGGCATGCTTAGTCCACATCTTGAAGTGACACCCAAGTGATGTATCTTTGCCGGATCTTGCCGTATAGATTAACTTTTCTTATGAAGAAAAACATAAAAATAAGAAAAAAATAGTAACTTTTAGGTGGTCATCAACTGAAACATAAAATTTATAATTTTACCATAAACATGAACAAAATGGAGACATACAGCTATAATCTACTCATTGTGTACTAACAATAGCTTGTTGATAACATTTATGTTGTGTAAAAATTAATTTTCCAAATACGCCACAAATAAAGTAGATAAAATCCATTTCAATACCTCATTTTTGAGCCCTAATTATATTTTTTACAAAGTTTTGGGTCACTTCTGAAATAGTCACAGTATGCAGAATGTTTTTAAGTATCTAAAAAATATATAAGAATGTATAAATCTCGGGTACTTATTCAAAAGGACGTATGTGATTTTGTAAACAAAGATTCAAACGTCGATTTGTCCGGTCTGATAGCCCTCCCACGCAAACCATCACCGTAGACAGATAGGGGGAGGCTTCGGCTACTTGTTGGTGGTGTTGGTTTGCGTGGGAGTGCCATCAGATTGGACAAATCGACGTTTGAATCTTTGTATACAAAATCACATACGTCCTTTTGAATAAGTACCCGAGAAATGTTGAAATTTTGTTTTTGGGTTTTGTCTACGAATTTGTTCTAGTTACACTTCTGTGCGACGGTACGAATGCAAAAATAGTAATTTGGCTTAGAAACCTCGCAGTTAATAACTGTCGAAGTGCTGAATGAACGCTAAGCTGCGAGGCGACAATATTCCAGTGGGGATGTAATGCCAATGAGAAGAAGATGTAGATTATCGCTGCGCAAATATACGTGAAGATTACTTACAATAAAGTTCTTTTATAAATTAATCCAAAATGAAGCAAATTTCCAATAACATTGTACTAAACTCATATAGTGACAATGAAGTGAATATAGGTGCATTTTCGTCGGAGTAACTTGTCTCGTGGTTTATTTCATCCCGATTCTGTTTTTACAAGGATTTTTTTACACGGTCGTGTAAAAAAAAATCCCACACAACATTTTTGCAAAGTTGCTCCATTTTGCATGATTTGTCGAGAAATCATAAAACTTTTTTTACACGGATTTTCAAATTTTGAACTGAAAACTTTTTTTACACGGAACGCATCCCCCGTGTAAAAAAAGAATCGGGTGTACTGCAAACGAAAAATATACTCTCATGACTACTAAGTGGATAACTTTAAGGCAGCAGTTCTTAGCCTGGGTTACTACATGTATTACAAGTGGTACTGTCGCTGGTTCCAAGGGGTACCTGAGATACAATATTTGGCACACGAAATAGCTTGTCAAACTTAACGTAATTGTACTCAAATAGTTTACTGCTTTTTTGATAAAATTACGTGGCTAAATTTAATCATTTTAGGGGCTATTTTTAAGCGACAAATATTGAATTTTGGCACACATTTTTTCTCGAAAATTTTATTTGAAATTCATTTCTTTGAGTATCTTGATACTGCGGCACAAAAATAAACCAAGATCGATGATTTACTGAAATAGTGTTTTGGCCATAACTTTTGATCCCATAGTCCGATCTGGCCAATTTTCAATAGCAAACAATGGGGCAAGATTCCCCGTCAAATGGAATTTGCTAAGTTTCCAAAAGTGTGCCTACAATATTTGTACACATACACACATCACCTCAGTTCGTCGAGCTGAATCGATTGGTATATAACACTATGGGTCTTCGAGCCCTCTATCGAGAAATCGTTTTTGGAGTCACTTGTCATAAAACGAGTTTGTACAATCCCATTTAATTCCACCATTGGAATTAAATGGGTTTGTACAAACTCATCTTATGACAAGTGAAGACATTCCACTAAAAAGCTCAAAATAATTTTCTGAACGTTTTTGGAGTGATCGTATAGACTTTCGGTACAAGTTTGTTGTACGAGAAAGGCAAAAAAAAGCCAGGGAAAATAACAGGGTGTCGACTCAAATCTGAGAATAAAATTCCCTGACTTTCCAGACCATTCCTAGAAAAATTGCAGGTATTTACGAAAAATGTTTTTTTTTTAATTCCTAGAAGCATATGGAAATCTCTGCATGTGTAAATCCGTAAAGTCCATATGAGTACCTGAGCTACTGGAAGCCTAATCACTTCTAGAACAGAACATTGGATTTGTAGAATATCGTAGGCAATTCTGGTCATCCACTAATATTCAAATACGCAGAACTCAGAAGATTATCATTAATCACATCTTTCCAAAATTGGCTCAAATAATGTTATAAGTTTTCTGGTGCCTTCATCCACCATTTGGAATTCTCACGGACTCCCTGGAGTCGCAATGGACCTCCAATACTACTGATGGATTTGACCAACTAAGGGCCGGCGTGAGAATCGACCAAGGACTTTATAATGACCAATGACAATCATCAAATAGAAGTTCCCGAAATGTTTTTAAAACATTACCCACAGAATCTTGTTTGGATATTATGCCGATGCTGTAGATTGCCGTCACAGGTCAACAAAAATACTATTCGGGGTTTTTGTTTAACAAGCTTCCAAATATCTATTTGTTGGTTGTAGTTTAAACATGTTTGATGATTGTTTGTTGAACGGTTCTGACCTATGGCCTATTTCAGCCATTTGATTCAGTTTCGACTGCTTTCACTAGATAATTTTCAAACATTTGGGCGTTACATTTTCATCAAAAGGTAATGTGAAATGTTAGGGTTTTCATTACAGTTGGTTACTAGTCACTGACTGATATTAGCAGTAGTCAGCAATTTAAATCTAAGATATATCGCTTTAAATGTAATTTTCCTATATCATAAGTACGTCAACATAATTCTATAAGGAATGACTAATACCACCAACAAACCGGCGGGCCTTTCTGTTTCCAAAATTGGCAACAAAAATTACAATCGTTTTACCCCGAGTAGGGAGCGGGACCATTTGGGCGGCACCCCCTATTCCCGTCTGCAACGTTAATAACTCGACCTCGTTCCAACCAAATGGCTTGATTTTTTGTACATCTCTAGATATCGACAGAAACTAATTATGTACTAAACAACAAGCAATTCGATTGTAATGCGCTCGAGTAATGAGCGTTGCTGACGGGAATAGGGGGTGCTGCCCAAATGGTTCTCTACCCTATAGTAACTAGTTCTGTCATTACTGACATTAGTGACATTAACGTTCTTTTGATGGAAAAAGTCAAGAAAAACAAAGCAAAATGCGCGCAATCCACCAGCTGGTCGACGTAAACATTATATGCACGTTTGAAACAATCTACACAGCGATGAAGATAAAAATAACCAAGTAATAGAAAATCTTTTTCGATGCCTTAATCGACATTTAAGTCTTTACGAGCATTAAACACATTTTTGAAAATCGAATGTTTTTCATTTGGCTAACGAATCCTATCATAAAACTCTTGACATTTATAATATCAAATATTGATTATTATGTGGAAGCTGATGAAAAAAATAAAAGAGTGCATGACCAAGTTTGCCCGCACATTTGTGAGAGCTGTTGTGTAAACCATCGCACAGATGGAGCTAGATAATGAAAGGAGAGTAATTGCCAATAAATTTGAAGAACTGTATATGGGAAGGCACGTCGGTTTGTCGGTGCTAAAACCACTGAAATTAAATAATCTAAAATATTAAGGGGGACTTAAAACTATTTGGATCAGGTCTCAACAGTAACCATTTGAGCAACGTGGCTTTGGAACCTCTGTTATTACTTAGTGATGAATAGAAACAAACTCGATTACTATGGGGAACATGAAAAGAGCCCTTCCTAACCTCAATCAAAATGCCCTGTCTTTCGAGGTCCAAAATGAAATTCCCTGACTTTCCAGGTAGTCGACACCCTGAATAACAATAAAAACATGATAATAATTTGTAAGGTACACTGGGGGAAGTGGAAAAAGGGGGTAAGTGTAAAAATCGACTCGAAAAATTGGAATTGTACATACTTTACAGTTTTTACCACATCATAGCATCATGCAATGTTATACTTTGATGCTCACACTAATACTATGTTGACATTTGTATAACACATGCACTAACACGGTTATCGCTTGAACTGTAATTTTAGATTTCGCGAAAAATTGATATTTGCATTCATAAAATTAATTCTTATTTGCACCAATTGTTCTTTTTTCAAGTGAATTTATATCACAGGTGACTATTACAATACAATTAAACTAATCCCATTCAATTGGTAGTGGTTTGTACCAAGAAAGCAAATAATTCAAAGATTTTACACTTACCCCAGGTATCAAACACTGCGGGGGAAGTGGATAATGTTCTAATTACGCAATTTTTTTTTCCTTCCAGTGTTTATTTAGATACCTGTGAATCTTAATATGTTCCTTATTTGTTATCATGGTGATTCCAGTAGTGATTGGACTCATATAAATGAGAAAATGCCTGATTAATCCACCTGTCGGTACTGATGCCTTTCACATGTTTTCCATATGAAAAAAAATATATAAGAAAGTTAAAAATAACACTGATAGGTAAATATATTGTATAATTCACATTAATTTTTATTCCTAACAAGTTTCGCCGTTGAATGCAATTTTTTGCGAACAAACCGGTTAAGGACAAGTGCTTAAGAATAGCTGATAATTTTGTACGTGCTTTGCGAACACACATACATACAAATACGCACATACAGACATCATCTCAATTCGTTAAACTAAGTTGATTAGTTTATAACCCTGTAAGTCCCATTTTTCCTTTAAAATGTTCATGTTTGGGGCGAACATATAGACTTTACGTACACTTAGTGTCCGAGAAGGCAAAACCAGCCCTCCCCTAGCTATTACGAGAATTCCTTGAGGATCTATTCCGTTAAGGTAATGAAATTATTCCACAAAAGATACTCAGAGTAATTATAGTATTGATTTTAATTATATGTAACTACTCATCAATATTTAAGGTCAAGGCAACATCGGTTTTCCACTTACCCCATCCCACTATGAAAAGTGGAAAAACAACTCCTAATTTTAAAATCTATTTCCATAAATTTCAAGCGACCAAAATGGTATGAATTACCGCACAGTTGGTGCAAAATTGACTGTTTTTGATAGCCCATTTTGATTGAACGCATTTAAATCATTTAAACTGGTTTTACACTAATTCAAACATGCACTATCGATTTTTCCTTTTCCACTTCCCCCAGTGTACCTTATATGTTTTTGATCAAACACGAACTGAGGAATATTTGTGAATATTTATCTAGCCAGTCTTATGTTTATGTCAATGTCCCACCAGTCTGCTGGATGTCCGGATGAAATTTTCAAATATTTGACAATTAAACGATAAGTCTACTGGAGGCTTTATGAGCTAAAAAGTAAGTAAGTAGTTATTCTTCTTTTCAAATTATTTTACAACAACCATTGGAATGCCATATCGTTAGATGATTTCTTTGCCAAAAATGTATTTAATTTCAAATATGTATCTGGAATGCATTCAACATAAACTCAGTCTGTTGTTACGCATTTTTTTAGTGATGTCGATCTATACGACAAAGACAAAAAGAAAACCATTGATAAGCATAGCATAACTATTGTCGTATCGTAAGAATAAATAGATACAATTGTACAACGGAATGAATATTTACCAAAATATGTGTGTAGGAAAACCTTGTTTGAGAAACTAAACCCATAGACTTCCAATAACATATGGCTTTATTTTTAACATCGACACCCCGAAATTGACGCAAACGGGTATTATCAAAACGAAACATCTACAACAATCAAAATTATTCTCAACAGAATGGAAGTATTATCACTTGCCATACTTACAGGTTCCATTTTGCTTTATTTGCCCCAAGCTAGTGCTGTTTCAGCGTTATAACATACGTATCGAGATCCATTTCGTTATCAGTCGAAAAGCTTGTAGGCATAGAATCACATCACACATTTAAGTGTGTAGCATTGGCCTACTTTATCATCTACCAAATCGAAACTGGGTAGGTAGGTACCACCTCTGCGGTTTAACCAAAGCGCGAACCAGTAAATATGGGGACACAAGAATAGTTTGTTCAGTTGTTGAATAGCAAAACATGCACACTTGCGTCACACTTGTTACACTCACCGAATGGAACTGACCGAAGCCATGAAATTGAGGTTGAAACACTTTGCTCCAACCTATAAAGTTCTGAAAAAGGTATCAACAACGGACATAAATCGCTATAGGCACCAGCAGAGCCGAACATCCAGTCATAGGATTCCTCTTTTCTCAGTTCGACAGTGGAATTGGTTTTGGTTACTGGTTGGCTTGGCTTGTAGTGCGGGAGAATGAAGGAATGGAAGAAATTCTATCCAATTTCAGTCATTGACCATCGCATCGCTCCTCTAGGGAAGGCACATGACTTTTTCAAGACGCGGAGTTTCAAAATATTCAGGCATTACGCTGCTTCTACGGCGTTGGCGTGAGCCACGCTCAAGGCACAGTCGCCGGTGCTTAAGCCTTTTGCTTTATTTCCTCTCTACAATGCACGCGCCTATCAAGAAGCCCGCTGATCCAAGTTAGGAAGGCTATTACCTATACCATTGGCTCTTTCTCTTTCTTCGGACATAACTGTGAATGGTTGCCTTCAACTTGTTGCTTCTATTACGCACTTGGCGTTTTCATATACATATTTATCACCAGATTTCTTTTGGATTCATTTTAAAATCGAAGAGAAGCTTTCACACATTCGGTGTATTACGCACACTGGTAAGGCCGTCTTGTTTTGATATTCATTGCATTCTGAGCTAATATAATTATAATTAAGAGAAATGATGACTTTAGCAGGTTGCGAGCAAAGCTCAACATCAAATTGATAACTTGGCAAAAAAATACTGAAACAGGGTGTCTACTCAGAACAAAATTCTCAGGTTTTTCCCAGGTACTTTACATTTATTTCCAGGTGAAAACAAACCTGTAATGAATTGATTTCAGCAGCTAAATAATCAATTCAAACAAGTAAGTATTAGGAAATATCTTTAGGAATTTCATCAAAAATTCCTTCTGGAATTCAATCAGGTATTCCTTCGAAAATTCCTCCAGGGATTCCTTCGGAAAATCCTCCGGACATGAATTCAGAAATTCCTTCAGAGAGCGACTTCTAAGAATTGCTTCGACATTTCCCTCAGGATTTTTTTTTCGGAACTTCCTCCAAGATTTCATTGGGATGTTTGTAATTTATTTGCGAATTTCTTTAGAAATTCCTATACGGGCTCCTCCGAATATTTGTTGAGAAAATCCTTCGTGCAATACTTTGGAGAAATTCTTTCGTAAATTTCTTTTAGAATTCCTTTGGATTTTAATTCGGTAATTTCTTCAGAGAAATTTTAGAAAACTTCTTAAGGAATTGTTTTTTAGTTCCTTTGAAAATTCCTATAGAAAACTCTTTTGGAAGTACAGTAGATAAAAAAGTATAAGATTGTTAATATCGCACATTTTAGCGTGATCAACAGCTAGTTTGCTTGGACCTAGCAGCCAAAGTACAGGTACTTTAAGAATCAATCCGATGCTGGTGATGAACCCAAACATGTACTACAACATGATGGACAACAAACGTCCAAGTTTTTTGAAGCATATTTTGCCAAAATAATTTTGGGAATGATCCATTATTTACGTACCTATCGCAAACAATTGGCAATATCAACACCCCTTTCCTTATGTCACAATATTATATGAAGCATATGAAAATTTTGTATTAATTTTGTACACTTCAGACAACACCCTCTTCCCCCGTCTAAGTGTTACGTAATTTATGGATATTCCCTTAACGATTACAGCGCCACTAGCGTTCTAGTATTTATGCTTTTACTGAAAAGACTTTCGGAAAATGCTACAGAAATTCTTCTGAAATTTCTTGCGATTTTTTGAGGAATTCATTTGAAAATTTCTTTAGGAAAACTTTTGAAAACGCTTTAAGGAGTTGCTCTGGATATTCCTCAAGTCAAAGGATTTTTTTGGAAACTATTTCTGGAATTCCTAAAGGAAATTGTTCCAGATATTTCCTTACAAATTTTTCTAGTGACAACTTCGGAAATTCCTTCGAACAGTCCAAGAGAAACTCTTCCAGAAATTCCTTTGAACCTTCGGATATACCTTTAGGAATTCCTTCATAAATTCCCTTAAAATACATTTATGTCTTCGAAATTCCTTCGGGAATCTTTTCAAAAATTTATTAAAAAATTGTTTTGGTGAATTCTTCGAAAATACCTTTTGAAATTTCTTCAGAAATTCCTTCTTCTCCCTAGACATTTACATCCCTCTGCTTCTAACCCCCTCATTTATGAATAGTTGTTCCGATCTTTGTAAAGTTCTAAAGAAAGGGAGGTTTTGAACTTTTTCATATAAGTGTGGTCCACCTTACCCTCCAGCCATTTTTGCATTATTACAGCACAATGTAAACATCATAGCAAAACGTTCCGAAACAGAACATTAAAATCATTGAGTTTGAGTTTGAGTATGATTGACTGCTCGTAGTTGCTACTCCATTATGACCAAATCAGCTGTTCTTGCACAGGGAACCAACAGATGTTTTCTTGGGACTAGCTCACATCTTCAATGTACAAGTACTGATTATCTCATTTGTTAGGTCATACTGCCGCCTGCCACGTCAGAATGCAAGTCAATGTAGGGAAGGGGGAGAAAACGATGATGCAATCACTCGCCCACTGCAAGCCGAATATACCTCTGCACTTGCCACGAGTTCATGCGGAATTTGTTGGACTTTTTGGGTTAGGTTCAAGAGGCAGAGGTCCGTCTTGTCTTGGTTAACGAGCTGCCAATGTGATAGATAGGAGAAAGCAACTGATGGAATTTCTAATTGGATGTGCTTTATAGTTCATTTCCAACTCCAGCAGATTACTGTTAGAATATTCAAGTTGAATGTATAGGAATTGAGATGGAAACGGTATGGAAGTCCATTTCCAGTTCTAGCGATTGCTAGAACATGAGAAATATAGAGCAAGATACAAAGTAGGAGATAATGGAACGGACCTGGGATTGAACCCACGACCTCCTGCGTATGAGGCAGAAACAGTAGCCATATGACTACCAGGCCCGCTATGAAACGGAACATTAAAATCATTTACGATAAACAAATAAGTGATTGATTTTGTATTCAATAGCATTTTTCCCCCATAGGATTGCTATGATCGGTATGGATGGGTTTTTGAAAAAAAAACAAGTGGTCCTGTCCTGTCCTGGAAAAGATGAAGAAAAGGCAAAGAAAAAAAAGAAACTACACCTGTAACAGCAGCGTTTTATGCAAAAGTATTGATATTCAATAATTCAAGACAAAATTTTCAAAACGACTTATCTGCTTTTGTAAACAAAGATTCCAACGACGATTTAACGAATCTGATAGCTCTCCCACGCAAACCAACACCACCGGACGGTAGGTGAAAGTTTCCGCTACCTGTTGATAGTGTTGGTTTCAGACATCATGCACGCGTACAAAAAAGGATGAGATTGAGCAACGACTGCTACGCGCACATAAAATTTAGCGCGCGCGAGTCTCACGAAGCTTGTGTACCTCACATTAACATTGGTGAGTCGCATTGAGACATCTCAATGCGACCTGCTCATGCGCTGTTTGCCATGGCAAACCTTTGCAAACAACAACGGAGATGCGTAAAACAGCTTGGGCGGGAAATTTTCATTCAATAATATCGTCGCCTAAGTAACGCCGGCTATGCATTTCTAGCGCATGAGATGAGTCTCATGAGACGTACATTGAGACACGCTCACTTAATTATTTCATGCGCGCTAGCTTCTCTCGTCGCACTGAATCGGTGCTACGTGAGCTTTTGTAGCTCATGGAACACTGTCTCATCCATGTATACACGAGAATTAAGAGACTCTGGTTGGTTTGCGTGGGAGAGCCATCAGATTTGAGTAATTCTCGCTGAAACCGGGCCACTATTTGCACGAGGTTCTTAAAAATGCCTAAATTTATATTCTTTCGAAAGCTTTCGGCGAGTATATTAAGGATCCGAGGTAAATTCATCATAAATATGAACCCCTCTTTAGTTATACACGAAATCATTTTTATGGACCCCTCGATTTTTGTCAATTCTTGACTCACCAAAACTGTCATAACTCCAACTTTTCTCGACGGATCATAGAGATCAGCATATCGTTGGAAAGAGGAAGAGTGTATCCTCAATTTGCAATAATAAAAATACAAGCAGCCATATTGAATTTGGCCGCCATCTTGGATTTCTTTTTAAAAACTATTTTTCCGCCAAGTTCGCAACCACCGATTTTGAATATTAATATATCGATGGAAAGCTTAGCTTATATTGTGCATTGTGTCCGAAAATCTCAGGTGTATGTTTCTTCTATCAAAAGTTATGCACGATTTACCAAAGCAAAAATTCTTGAATTATTTAATACAATAACTTGAATACGGCTCCGTTATGCTCAAAACTTTTGAACCCTTCAAATAGAAGGCTATTGTAGAAATGCTTTTGATTTTTGAAACATATTTGGCTTAGAATAGTGTATGAAATCAAGGAACTGACGTCGTATTACCATATTAACCATAAAAATAATGTTCGTTGGTCAGATGGCCCTTCAAAAAATAATTTGGGAAATCATACATAACTTTTGATAGAAAAAACATACACCTGAGATTTTCGGACAAAATGCACAATATAAGCTAAGCTTTCCATCGATGTATTAATATTCAAAATCGGTGGTTGCGAACTTGGCGGAAAAATGGTTTTCAAAAAGAAATCTAAGATGGCGACCAAATTCAATATGGCTGCTTGTATTTTTATTACTGCAAGTTGAGGATACACTCTTCCTCTTTCCAACGATATGCTGATCTCTACGATCGGTTGAGAAATGTTGGAGTTATGACAGTTTTGGTGAGTCAAGAATTGACAAAAATCGAGGGGTCCATAAAAATGATTTCGTTTATAACTAACGAGGGGTTCATATTTATGATGAATTTAACTCGGATCCTTAATATACTCGCCGAAAGCTTTCGAAAGAATGTAAATTTAGGCATTTTTAAGAACCTCGTACAAATAGTGGCCCGGTTTCAGCAAGAATTACTCATTTGTCAAATCGTCGTTTGAATCTTTGTTTACAAAAGCAGATAAGTCGTTTTGAAAATTTTGTCTTGAATTTTTTTCTTATTTTACGAGCACTTTTCACACACTTGTGAAAGTGTTCCAAAATAGCCGGGGAGCTTAGTTCCAAACAGTTATGAAAAAAATCATAATGAAACTAAGCTTACACTTTCACGAATTAGAAACATTTTAATTGAAAAGTCAACTGTGATGAAAAGAACAAAATTTAAAACAAGGGAGAAGAATCTTCTTTGTAACCCCGTCTCCAGGTCCTGTCTAATGAGCAGGTTGAAGAAACTCGAAGTTTTTCTCATCCATGTCGTTTCCATTTGTTGACAAAAAGAACGAGCAGAGTGGGAGAAACTTCGAGCGACTTCATCCTGCTAATTAAACAGGACTATTAAGCCGGAAGGAACCTTGAATTTCGGCATAAATCCATTCCAAAATTAAAATACTAATAAACTAGAGTCCTAAAAGAAGAGTAACGTAATGTGCCACGTTTGGCAGGTCTCCTGCACGTTTGGAACGCGCATTTGTATGAAACTGACAGACTATTCTATTCCAATTCTGACACTTGACGACACTGTTATTATAGTCACTGTACTACAGTGGCGCCGTGTAACCTCACTTTTTACCTTTTTACTCATTTTACCTTTATACCCAAACAATGATAAATTTGATATTTTGACATCCCAAATGGGAAATAAAATTATCAGAGTCATTTAAACTAATCAAAATCTAGTTATTCTATGCATTTCCGCACACCAATTCCTTAAATATAAGTCCAGTGCACAGGTAGATTGAGGTTATGGAAACGCCACTGCTGTAGGACTAATAACGTGGACCTCTGGCGATTTGACCGTTTTTTTATTCAAAAACTTTTTAATTTGAGCCCCGTTGGTTCAAATTAAAAAATGCTCAAACGTCATTCTACATGTGTTTTGGAGAAAAGAAGAATGGAACAACATGAAAGTGAACGTAGAATCAAAACAAAACAGCAAAGAGAACAAATATTTATCCAATGCTGATGGAGTAACCAGAAGTTCAAATTAAAAAGTGAACCTTGTTAATATGAATGAGGTACCGTTCAAATTATCGGTGGTCCATGGTACCATTCATTACGCCACCCGAAGAGCGATCTCATACTCAATAGCTGATAAAGCATTTGTTTGTCCTCCTTGCATTGGGTAGATTCAACATGCAACCTATGAGAATTAAAACCGCAAAATTTCCCCATAAAAATGGAGTGAAAGCATAACCTTTCAGTTACTTTTTTGGCATGAGAAAGGAAAAAAACACCCAGGTTTTGCCATCTATGGGAATTTCTTATCAATTAATAAGCTCTCACAGTTTTGTTGTAACTGTGCATATATACATTTAGTAGGAATTCACTCACCACTGATAACACGAACAGTCATTTCACCTCCAACCAAACGTCATTAGCTGGACTTATCAACTGAAGCTTGGAACGAACACAGCCCATGGAACACGAGTATTAACTTAGATGCAACTGCATCATGTTTTGCTAAATCAGGTAAAATATGATTGTCCTTGAACTGGCTGAATATATTCTATTGACGATTTTTGTTTTTATTTATTTCTGTTAAATGAAATTTAAACAAAATTCTGTTTTTATTATCTGATAAAATTGTTTGTTTGTTTGTTGAGCGTCGCCAGTTTCAGGAATAAGCCAAAGTATAATCGATGTATCTGGACCTTATAACCGTAAAAAAGAAAGCCACTTGTAAAAATATGTATCGCCTAAAACTGCGCATCAAAACACATTTCGCTGATGGTATATTGCTAATTTATTAAATAAACATACATCACTATATCCCAGTAATCGGCAAGTTACTCATCTCTGGAAGCAGATATGCTAAATAACTTTGAATCAATCATCATCGTCGATGGATCACGGGGTAAGATGGGTAAGTGCCGTTCTTGAGCAGCGTATACATTTAAACGCATAGAAGAATAATTTGGTTCTACTTTATTGCCACTCGATTGGAGGGTGAAATTGCATTTTGGTAGAGTATGGTAAGGAACATTTTTTTCAGCTGTTTCTTATTATCTGTGTTATCTCGTCGAGCAATGTGAAATTTAAACATTTTTAGTAATACAGTGAAAGTATCATACATAGTACTGGAATTTCTCATTTTCAATGAGAGATGTCACGCGATATTTACATATCTTCAATATCTATAGAAACACGAAGAATGAATGGTATGCTACGAAAATCTCAAAAAAAATTGTCCCGTGACAGGGCATGAAAGTGTGCAATATCTGCTTTATTTTGTGTTTATTATCACTTTTAACTCGGTGAATTAAAGGAATATGCATAGATCTATTAAAATAATTTATGAATTTTAATTTTAAAATAAAGCACAACATTATTTTATTGACTGCCTTTCATGCGAAATTGATCAAAGAACCTCTATTTTTTTATTTGGTCGCCTGAAATAGAAAAAGGCGATTTGCTCTTTGTCTTATGACGATCACCAACTTTTACATAACTGATCATATGTAATGTAGGTGATGTTGTACTAACTGCTCTGAAATAAATGAATTTGTATGAAAATTGGACATTCTAATAAGAACTTGCAAATGCGTCCGCACATACAGAACGGCAAACTTAGTATCCAATAAAATATTTTTCAGTGCTGATAATAATCATTATGAGGGTATTTTTTGGAATAATGATGTCAATTTGTTTATTGTATACTTATGTCTTTAAGAAAACAATACAAACAAACAGAAATGAAAAAAATTCGGACATTTTCAAACTGTATCAGGTATCAGGTATCAGAACGTCGGCTCCAGGGGCACGTTCACCTCAATTTGGGAGATTTGTGCCATCGCCTTCACAGCCTTTTTCATCACACACCTGACGGAAAAGGAAGTGAACAAAAGGAAAGGAATGTGGATGGGAGAACAAAGGGAATGTTTGGAAAAGGGCCCTTGAAGAGGGCATACAACGCATAAGCGTACAAGAGCTTATAGCTCCTTACCACACCGGGTTATGAACAACAAAATACTCTGAAGGTTCAGGTTTCTGAAGTCAATTTCACTAAGTAAGTGTTTACCAAATATCTGGAAGCGCAATTGTGCATAGACTGGGCAGTTACATATTAGATGATAAGAAGTTCCATAATCGGATTCACAACTATCACAAACAGATGATTCAACGCGTTGAATATTTGCCATGTGATAGTTCAGTCGGCAGTGACCTGTCAAGGCCTTGACTAAGACACTGCAATTCTGTTTAGACAGATTAGCTAAATAGTTTGCTTCTACCGGAGATGGCTCCCGAATGTACAATTTTGTTTGATGACATGAATCCAGACTACTCCAATGCCATTTGTGCTGAGTGACAGCCCAAGAGTTGATCAAAAGCTTCACCCAACACTTGGATATTGGAATAGCTGGCTCAGGACCAATAAAGTCATGCGATGCTCCATTACGAGCTAACTCATCAGCCAATTCGTTTCCAGCTATGGAAGAATGGCCAGGTACCCATATAAGGTGTAAAGTATTTACTGAATTCAGTTCCTCAATTTGAGTTCGACATGCGATTACTAACTTCGACCTTGAGTTGGCCGAGGCGAGAGCTTTAATAGCTGCTTGGCTATCTGAACAGAAGTATATTACTTTGCCCATAATGCGTTGCTGCAGTGCAGATTGCACTCCACACATGATGGCAAATATTTCCGCTTGAAAGACAGTGCAGTGTGTACCCAGTGAGTGTGACTGTTCCAATCTCAGCTCACGCGAATAGACGCCTGCACCCAGGGTTGGGAAAAATCAAATTTTCGAAAAATCGAGAGTGATCAAACTCACTCGCGATTTTACTTTTAAATTATCAAGTGATTAAAACTCGCCAGCGATTAAGAATCGTTTGAAAATCGTATCTTGATTTGAAGCATTTACCGTTACCTTTTAAATTATTTTTCCTTACTAGCATGAAACTATAACGCCAAATAGAAGGTATAACGGGACTGTTAACAATTAGCTATTATTAGTGAAGATTAATGATTGAATGAAAATTCTGTGTTTATTATCGTTTGAGTACAAAATTTGAGAAGTTGTCGCCGGCGACAACTCGCCAACTGTTTTCACGTGAAAAGTTTTCACATGAAAATTGCAATCATGATCGTCTGATAATGATTAAGCACAACACTGCCTGCACCTGCTCTACCTTCGAGGAGGGAGCCGTCAGTGTAACAAACAATGCTGTCCGACATACTTCTCTCCAAATAGCCAGATGTCCACTCATCCCGCGAGGGGAATTGTGTCGAAAATGTCCTATAAGGAAAACTACTAACTTGTGTGAGATCACTTGGAGCAAGGAAAATTTCGTCCCAATTAACCATAAGCGGTAACAACGAAGTGTGTGTAGAACTGCGGTTTACAGGATTCTCTTCCATAAAACCGAGAACCCATAGTCGGTAAGTACAAGAAAATGCTTCTTGTTTGAGATGTATGTGTAGTGGGGCCACGTCGAAGAGAACTTCGAGAGCAGCCGTGGGAGTTGAAGAGAACGCACCAGTCATTGCCATTAGGCACATCCTTTGAAGATGGCCTAAGATGGCCACCACACAAGACATCCATAAGCCAAAATTGGTCGTACAATTGTTGTGTAAATCCATTTGATATATTTGGGTTTAAGACCCCAAGTTTTACCAAAGGTTCGTCGGCATTGGCCGAAAGCCATACACACCTTTTTGATGCTGAACTCAATGTTAGGAGTCCAGGAAAGCTTTGAATCCAAAATTAGACCCACATACTTTACTTGATCAGTTACATTGATTTCAGAACCAAAAAGATGTAATGGACGAATACCATTACGATTACGTTTTTCCGTGAAAAGAACAATAGATGTTTTATTCGGATTGACCTAAAGGCCCTATTGGCGACACCAACTTTCAACTACCTGAAGAGCATTTTGCATCAGGTCGAATAAGGTAGTAATGCACAAACCCACTATCAATGTTAGATAGTCGTCGGCAAATCCATAGGTAGGAAAACCGCCATTATTGAGTAACCTCAATAGCGTTTTTCCAGCCGGATCGTTCAGCAGATCGTAGAGCCTTCTTGTAAGCTTTGCGAGCCAACTTGAAAGAATCCGTCCCTGCTGAATAGCGTCTGTTCCAACTCCTTCTGCACTGCTTCCTTAGCTTAGCCAAATCGGAATTCCACCAAGGGGTTCCTCTGGAGGTTTTTACAGAGCGTAAATGGCAAGCTTCTTCGAAAGCTTCCACGATGTGCAACGTTGTAGTATCAACTGCATCATCCAAGTCGGTAGGAGTTTCTATAGAAGGTAGATATCCATGAAATTTGGTACAGAGCAACTCTGTGTAAATATCCCAGTTCGTTGAACGGGGATTTCTAAAACGCAAGGTCTGCGAAGTAACATTCAAATGATCAAAGTAGATGTAGCGATGGTCAGATATCGATTCCTGATTCTGACACATGCGAATTCGTCAATTCGTGACTGATTCTATTGGAGCAAAGGGTTATGTCTAACACTTCTGCTCTATTAGATACCATAAAGGTTGGGCGATTGCCTATGTTAAGTAAACTAAGTTCGGTACTACTTAAGTATTCCATCAAGCTGGAGCCTCTCAGATTGATATCCGAGCTACCCCAGATGATGTGATGAGCATTAGCATCATTGCCGACAATTAGCGGAAGGCCTTTTGAAGTGCAATATATGACAACTCGTTTGAAAGCATCCTTAGGGGATGGTTCATCATGTGGTAAATAAACCGAACAATAGACGTATTTCCTGACGGGGGTTCCGCCAGTTGCATCAATTGTGACAGCACATACATCTCTGGTTGTTAGTTCAGAGATAAGTGTAGCAACAATAGCATTGTCAACAAGCACACATGCACGCGGCATTGATCGAGACTCGAGAGTTTGCCATTTCTTTACTGAAAGCAGCAAAAACCGGGTTCACTAGGTTACCTAGGTAGAAGCTACCCTTGCGAAAATAGGGTTCCTGCATCAAAGCCACTTGGGATTTGCCATTTTGCATGAGTCTACAAAGATTAATCGTTGCTGTTCTTTTATGCTGAAGATTGATTTGAGCTATCTTAACTGAAGCCATTGCAAATTAAGATAATGCACTCCACAACTTCAGCATTAATATGAACAGCAACGATGAAACCAAATTGGTATCTTATCAAGAAAGTCAAAGACGAAACACAGAGTACAATGTGTATAACGCATAAAGCGAATCCATATAGGTGACAATTTGTTGAAAAACTAAATAAAAACATGCTCATAATCCCACTTTTATTTAACCTCAAGTTGAGATTGAATAAGAGTAGCCGATTATTTCGGAGAAGCAAAAAGTCAACTACGCCATAGCTCCGGTTAGCGCAGTAAGGGCTAGATACTGTGAAGGGTGCCCTGGTGCTTCACAGGCTCCGTTAGCGGTTAGGTTCTTTTTAGACCCCCCTAACCATTCATTCGTAGGCACGGTAAGCATAAAGCCGCATCGGTTGATTTCAAAGCAGGAAGAAAATAAAAAACCCAGATCAATCCACCTAGCGTTGGTGGTGCCTTTCTCGCGCATTAAAATAATTAGAAAAACACATATAGAGGTCAAAATAGCACTTTAGGGGGATAGATTTTACTTTTTCCATCAATTCATATGCATTTGCGGTCATTTGAATGCATTGCTGCAAAATTTGAAAAAACATTTTTTTTTGTTTTTGAAAAAAAAAATTCCCAAGGGGGGACCCTTGGCATAAAAACAATGTTTTTTCAATAACTTTGGAACGCAATGACCGATCGGGCCAATTTTCAATAGGAAACAACTAGACCGCAATCCGCGTCGACCGCAACTTGTTGCGAGCAAATCGAATAATGCTAAGTACCAAAAAGTGTGTCTCACATTTTTGTACACACACACACACACACACATACATACACACATACAGACATCACCTCAATTCGTCGAACTGAGTCGATTGGTATATAACACTATGGGTCTCCGAGCCTTCTATCAAAAGTTCGGTTTTGGAGTGATCCTATAGCCTTTACGTATACTTTGTATACGAGAAAGGCAAAAATGATATAAAAAAACATCACCTTCATCCAGTGCTGCCGAATATTTACAACCATGCCTGTATGGTGGACTTCTACCACCGGAACAGGCAATCCGTAGCGTTATTCTTAGCCAGATAACTGGCTGCCGACACCACACAGCTATCTTGGCTGTTCGGGGAGAGAAGTTGACATTGCCTTTACATCAACTCTCAATGTGGCCGAACAGCCGAATAGGGCATGAAAGTGTGCAATATCTGCTTTATTTTGTGTTTATTATCACTTTTAACTCGGTGAATTAAAGGAATATGCATAGATCTATTAAAATAACTTATGAATTTTAATTTTAAAATAAAGCACAACATTATTTTATTGACTGCCTTTCATGCGAAATTGATCAAAGAACCCCTATTTTTTTATTTGGTCGCCTGAAATAGAAAAAGGCGATTTGCTCTTTGTCTTATGACGATCACCAACTTTTACATAACTGATCATATGTAATGTAGGTGATGTTGTACTAACTGCTCTGAAATAAATGAATTTGTATGAAAATTAGACATTCTAATAAGAACTTGCAAATGCGTCCGCACATACAGAACGGCAAACCTAGTATCCAATAAAATATTTTTCAGTGCTGATAATAATCATTATGAGGGTATTTTTTGGAATAATGATGTCAATTTGTTTATTGTATACTTTTGCCTTTAAGAAATCAATACAAATAAACAGAAATGAAAAAAATTCGGACATTTTCAAACTGTAAAACCACAGACAAACAGACGTAACTCTTTTTCGTTATTTCATACCTTTGGCTTACCTATATACCTATTTTTATGCATCCATGTTGAAAAGTTAAATTGAAATGTATATGTATTGAGACATTGAGGGTTCGCCTTAGAAGACCCATCTTGCCCCATCCTACCCTACTTAAGACACACTTGTAGTATACCACGGTCATTATACCTAGTACATATTGGACCAGGGTATAACACGTTGTGCCAGCATGATACAAGATGAAACACTTGTGGTTCTTTAACCGTGGTACGAATACCACCAGTGTGTCATAAGTATTACGTACTGATCTGTTTTTTGATTATAAATCGACATAATTTTTATTTTCCACATTCTATCGAGTCGAGAAGCTTGTTGCTATCACGTACTGTGTACTCGATACTAACAGTAACTGCCATAACCTGCCGAACTGACGTACATACATAGTTTATTTTATAATTTTTTTTCTATTAAAGTACTATTAGCTGAAACCATTTTTATTTCCAAAAAACCTGATTAATAGACTTAGCGGTGTAGGTGCCTTTCTCGTCAAAAAAAAACACAAAGAAAAAATTTGGCGTGTTTTGCGCATAGAAAATAGTATTTGATAGTGATAGTGATAGTGATCATATAGCCTTTACGTATACTTAGTTATACGAGAAAGGCAAAAAGGCGTATAGGTACCTACTTCATCTGTTTACGGCAGAACAGGCGTTATTTTTTCGTTACATATATTTGACACTGAAAATACTTTATGGCCGACAGCACTTGTATTTAATTTATGTCAACTAATGTTCCGAATTTCCCCTTCACAAATAAAACAATGGAGAACGGTCTAAAATGCACCCCAGAATGTTCCGTTATCCATCGCATTGAACATATATTCATCTCATCGCAAAAAAAATAAATACAGCACCAATCTCGATGCATCTTTTTGCTTAAACGCGTGCTCACTGGTAAAAAAAATCGAACCGTTCCCCTAAACAAGAGTATCGAACCATTTCAACGTGCAAAATTTATAAAACCAGCTACATTTTACAATCATTTTTTTTATGTCTTTATTTAGGAGACTTTCAGATATTACAATCATCTCTTATACAAAACAACAAGGTTTTTATCACTTTCTGACGCATTTAAAATTAGTTTAAAAAATGGGCCTGGGGAAAAACGCCCGAATGATGGTGTAAACTGACTCAATTGCATGTAAAATAATGGGTAACGCATGGTTTGTTTTGTCTTAAAGGATTGAACGACAATCTAGTGACACGGAGCACTGATATGCCACATCTAGTCTAGCTCATTGGGGGATACGTACCGCGTAAAGCAAAACCGCGTCAATCCCAAAGCCTCCAACGCAATGCAGCGAAACAGCCGATCTACGTGATAGAAAACTATGGAACCAATTAGGGAAGATCCATTAATTACGTAACGCAAAAATTCACCTCCCCCCTATGATACACTTTTTGTATGGATTGTCACACTTCTGACAACTCCCTCCCCCTCTAAGCGTTACGTAATTTATGGATGCCCACTTATCACGTTGAATGTAGCTTGTTGCGAGTAAATTGGCAAAAATGATAAGCGCCAACAATGTTCGATATTGGAATAAACACATATCCTTTACATACACTTAGAGTAAAATCAGTAGTGATTCAGTTTTATTGCAATTTTTTTAACACTATCCTAGTTTGAATCTAAAGTAAAATAGAACTTAAACTCACTGGTTTTCCCAGCAGTGTTCTATTCAAGTTAGAAATGTTTTCAAACAAAATAATTATATTGCAGCTAAGAAGATAAGTCCCATAATTAAAAAGTGGATTGATCCGTAGACAAAATGAAACATTCATACTGAAGCGATTGCAAAAGATATGAAGTGATTCATACGTGGTTTAAATTTGCAGAAAATAGATCTGTACGGCTTTAAGTTTTAAATCTCGTCTATGATAAAAATGGATCTAGTAGAATAGCTGATGGAAAATTCATGCTTCATATTCCCAAAATTAATGGTCCTGAACAATATGAAACACTACTGGTTCAAATCCTATTGCACCTACGAGAAATGCAAACATTTAAGAGCACCATCATGCAACAATGCGCACAACGAAATAATATGCGATACAGGTGAACTACCTGAAAGTATTATACATGATGCAATCCGTTGCAAACAGTCCAAAAAGACACGTCAGTAACCGAGCTTAGTCGTGATTATAATAGAAAAGGGCAATTCAAATCATTTTACTAAACAGGGAACTGTAATGTTCAATGTATTGATTACTATTCTATCGTATCTTAATTACTACCTCATACTACCTTATCATACTACTAATTTAAAAACTTAAATTAGTAGAGATGGAAATTTTTGTAATTGTATACATATGAATATATATTATAATATATTGTGAGTTACAAAACTTTTTGAGCAGGTCAAGAAAATTTTCCATATTTTATAATTTTTTTTAATATATGAACATTGGAAATAAAACATATTCATCTATGGCTTTCGTATGCTGTAATGTACTTACCAAAAAATCAACCGCTTCTTCCATATCCATGTTATTTCCAATTTATCATCTGATGAAGTATCCAGAAAATGCACGTTTGATTTAGGTAACACTCTTGAATTCTGGCCGTTGAATCAAACTAAACAACACAAACCAATTTTCTTCGACTCGTACACACTGTTTACAAACACGTCTTTCTGAGAATTTGCTCAAGCACTAAACGCACCCCGCAAACACGAAAATGATGCAACTTTCGCTGTGTTGGTATCCCGATGATTTTCACCCACAAAAGGCGTAGCACTTTTTGCCGAAATCTGCGAAGCAATAAATCCAACTTCCAACCGTCGAACCAGGGAACTTGATTTTTACCGAACGCGGAAGGAAATTACAATCGTACGAAACACTTGGAAAAACAACTTTCGATTGGTTTTCTCAACGAATACGACGATCTAAAAAGGGATCAATGAGAGCAAACTCACTTCACTGACTGACTCACGAATTTCAACATGAATGACAGTTCAAATCAACTTCGGGTTCGGAAGCCGAAAGGATTTTCTTCCAACGTGTACATTTCGCAGGGGTGTCACAAATGTAGTAAATTTGCTATAGTCTGGCGACTTCATATCGTTAATATTCTAATCACCCCAAAAATTTAGGTCCTTCAAAATCGCTATAAAACATATTTAAATAGCAAAAACATTCCCAAAATTTCAACATTTACACACAATATCTATAAATAATTATTTGTTTACGAGTTAATAATTGTTGAGTGTTTCTTCAAGAATTATTCGGGGTTTCATAGATTTTCTATTGGATATTGTCCATTACAGTTGATTTGCTATTTATTCAGACCTAGGCCGGAGTGCGGCTTTTACATTGAAGTCGTTTTCATTCAGATCAGTTCGCTAATACATGAATAGAGGTAATAAACCATTATTGGCCCTGACAGCAACGCGAAAACAAAATGGGGGCTGGTTTGCTGCTTTTATATTTCACCCGGCATGGCATATATAGGACGTCAATTTTGAAATGCTTCTTAAAACGTTAAAACACATTTTAGCCGAAAATAATTAAAATTTTTCGTGTTAGAAATTTGATTTACTTTTAGAATAACAACACGAAAGTTGAATTATTCTGATTGAAAATACATGTGTTGATAAGTAGCCTACATGAAGTCTCTACTCAAGTGCACATAAATGCAGACATAGGCAGACCGATAAAATACGGCAGATTACAGTGAGTCATGTATTGCGTAATTTTAGCAAAATAAATTGTGATTCTGAGTTGGCCAGTTGAATTTCTGATACTTTTTGAAAACATGGAGAGGTCTAATGTCCATGGGATTGACGACCCCTCCCCAAGGGTTGTTAATCTTCCTAGGATGTATACTCTATACAGATGCTAACAAAATCAAATGGCTATTACACTGATTCGCCGAGCCTTTTATAAAAAAAGTATGTTGAAATGTTACTCACAGGCTTTCGTGGCAATATGAATGGAAGACTAGTGTCTTGTGTAGAGAGTCTTTATGTGATATCTAACCATTAAACAATGTTGCTAATTCAAGAGAGTTACATGCTTTGCAGATTTTTTTTCTATTTATTATCATGGATACACCCAATATTTTTTTTACTCGGTTGGTATTCTTTAATTTCCCGGTTTAACTGATTTTTCACAGCTTTTTAAATACCACCTGAATTTTCTTTGATTTTTTGTGAATTTTTTCATGGGGTTAACTCATAGTTTCATCAACGCGAAAGGTCATAATCGACTAAAAGCCACCCGTGTAAAAAAAAGAACTGGGTGTAGTATGTGCTTTGTCAACCTCTTTGACACTTGGCAGCAGGATGATTTGACTTAATAATGTCTATGCCAAATTGAAGTACTAGAAGTCTTGTGAAAGACTACTATTTGCTATTAATAAGTAATAGGTCTAATAAACCGACAAAGCAGTAGTTCTTCTGTTATGAAGAGCTATAACAATCTGTTTTATTAACATGGTACTAAGAGCATACAGTTTATTTGAAATTTCACATATTCTAGCATACAAAATGTAACTAATAATCAGGTAAAGCAACAATCATAAATATAATTTGAAATATGGTTTAAGACATAGAGTTTCTACAGAACATTGAATGTTTCAAAAGAGCTACCTAAATTGCTATAAAAATATTGTATTGGAAGAATCTAACTTGTATATAGTTTTCTGCTAATAATCGTCGTCTTGGTAAATTTGAGTCAATTTCTCGTGACTGTCAGGCACGCAGAGGCGTCCTAGGATCAGACTCTGCACAACCCACACCGTAGAAACGATTATTAATCCGTACTGGGTAGCCCAGAGTTTTACATCTTCGGGGAATTCTTGATCCGTTAGCATGTAACCAGACAGGTTTTCCGTAAGGTCCATTTCTGATTTGATTAAACGAACGGTACCTCCGGCCAGCTTACACACACGGCTCCAAAATTGTATGAAGTCGTTGTCCATGCTGGCGATGTTCACACAGTGACCAATGAAAGGATTCACTGTCGATCGCTGGTCAGCTCCTCGACCACAGTTCCAACGTATGTAACGATCTTCTATCAGAGACCACCCGGACGGGAGAGCGTATGGTTTAAAGTCCACACATGTGATCGTTTGACAACACCTGATTATCCACTCATGCGAGACGGCCTGTAATAATGAATCAGTGTATAAACGCTGTAATCATGATTTTGTTTGCAGTCGAACACTTACCGGAATGTCTACTGCCAAACACTGCACGTACTTGGCCGTTGCCGAAGGATGTGGTGCAATCAACTTACACTGTTTGTACTTGGTTTTCGGAATGTCTTCGAAGTGTTGGTACACTTTTCCGCCTCCGGCTTCAATTTGTTGCTGCAAGTGTCCTTTCACGAAGGGTACTTCGCTAAACCTGCGATACTTATTTTGCATGTCGTTCTTATCCTGAAAGTGACCTTGACTTCATTAAAGTGAAATGGATTTTTTTGGGCACGTCATACTGCCGTATTGCAAAATGTCCTCGGTGCGATGGTACAGGTGAGAATGAAGTGCTTATTTCTGAATAATGTTTTACTTCCAGGTAGCGGCCCCAGTAGTTCAGCTAGTTCTCTTTCATGCCCCAAGTATTCGGCGACGAGGTACATTTCTGTAACATACCAAATTATCGTAGCCTTGTTCGTAATAAATAACTAAGTTTAAATATTTATACTTCTGATTTCTGATTCCTTTTCAGTTCGCTGTAACTCTGGTTGAACCCCATTGACTAGTTCAAGTCCGGTCTCGGGACTTGGAGGAATGGGAATATCATCTTCAACGATGTCTGAAACGTCGCTAGACTCAGAGATGACTGAAGTTTGCAGTAATAACTGTTGAACTTTGCTGAAAAGAAGATCATGATTATTTTTTTCACTACCAGTTACCGTGTTCCTGGAAAACGATTCACCCCTAAATAGTTGTTGGCCCGATTGGTTTACACATTCTGAAGTTATAATTTTTATTATAATTTTTTTTTTATAAAGTCGTAATGAAATCATATTTTTTTAAACCGAATTGTGCTTATACATACTACGTTTAGGTAAGGCGTTTCGAATAGAATACAAATTAAAAATTATTGTACCAATAATTAGTGTTATGTGTGTTATTTAACCGCTATTGTGCCGAGATCTACTGTGGTGTTCTGCTGTACATAATCTATACTTAGATTTCCATTGATCATAATTGTTCTCGTTGCCAGTCCCATCTTATCGTAAGTCCATTCTGTCCGTTTGTCCATGTCATGCATGATCGTTGTATTGTTTGTTTGCCAATGTTGCCATTTATCCAGGTACGTTGGAGGAATGCCTCCGAGAAGAACAGTTTATCAGTCTTCATCGTGACGGCGAGGCGCGTTCCCCAAATTAAAGCCACCCTATGGACTTGCTCATCTGGCGATTGGAAAGGTTTGGTGCAGGGGCTGGGAATCGAACACATGACCATCCGCTTGTAAAGCGATCGTGTAGCCAACTATGCTACCTCCACTATTGGACCATTGACCTTAATTGGAAAAATAACGAACTGCTAATAACTAAGGGGCGTAACTAGGAATATTGCGATTGCTTAAAGCTACTTAGATTACATTTCTTTACAATGCTCAATCGCCATCCTCGGAAATATTGCTTAATTGCGGGCCGAGAGACCTAACTGGAGAAGGAGTTGGTTTTAGTAGGACGGAAGTAGTGCAGTGTTCCAACCCCATACTACCAGGATTCGCCTCCCCAGGTGTATGATTGCAGATTTCCGTTACCTTCAATAAAAAAAAAACATATTAATCCCTCTAACGGCGATGGTGCCTTTCTTGTGCATCTTAAAATGTATTAAGAAAAGTACATAAGATAGGTAAAAATAACACTTTAGGGCGATAGATGCCATCATTTTCAACAATTTCCATTTGTTTGCATCCATTTCTAAACATTTTTTCTCCAAACAAAATTGGTTTTTTACAAGGGGCCCTTGGGGAAAAACAGTAATTTGGAAATAACTCCGAAACGCAATGGCCGATCTGGCCAATTCTCAATAAGAGAAATGGGACCGGATTCCACGTCGAATGCAACTTGTTGCGAGCAAATCGGTCAATGATAAGTACCTAAAAATGAGTGACTTTTTTGCGCACATACATACAAACATACACACATACAGACTGACATCAACTAGGTTCGTCGAGCTGAGTCAATTGGTATACTAGCTAGTCGAGCTATTGACGCGTTATAGCTCTTCATAGTCGTATCCTTGCGTTTGGAGGTATTCCTTTAGATGCTAGACGGGCTTCGAAGCGAACATGTTTGCCGTTTTCATCTTACTTCAGATCGAACATGAATTTCAGGTGTTTCGCATCTTTGAGACAAGTCACCATTTGTTAGACATCGTTTTTCTTCAGCGACTCCAACTCGCTTGCCACAGCATGTATCCAATCGTCTCTGTCATCTCGGCGAGTAATTTGACCGAACCTTACGGGTACATCTGTAGATAGCCAGCCTCTATCTCATCATCGGTTTCGTTTGACTTGTCATCATCGTTTTCATTCGATTGGTCATCATTGGTATCTTTATGCTGGTGTACTCGGTTTACCTGTTCAATTTCTCTGGTGTCTTCTGTTCCTTCTGCTCTTTTTCGTAGAAATGTCCAGCCGTCATTGCAAGTCAGCCCATATCTAGATGGGACTGACTTTCCGATTCACGGCACAAACGGCGGTGCTTCTCTACTGGCTTCTGCGTCAACTCCACACGGAAAACGAACCACGATGATCCTCCAACGGGTTCGATCCCAAAGCCGTTAACCGTTCTGCGCATAGCCAATCAGCACAACTTCAACACATTTGACATAATATTCAAAATGTTTGACATAATATATTTTCTTTCGGTACTGCAAAAGCTCTGGATCATACAAAAGCTCTGGATTCAAAAGTTCAAACTTCCCCAGGTTGGACTTCACTCTCATCCATGACTCAGGGGGAGTCAACGACAGAGCATTCGTCTTCGGTTCAGTGGGTAGACACCAAGTTAACGCAGCTTCACACCACATCCGTTCGACATTTGAAAATCTAAAAGCATTGTACGTACCTTCTCAATAAGCATACTGCTCGGTCACTCCGCTCTGTTGCAATCGTTGTATCAATCTTGAGGACTGAACAGAAGGCTAATACGCCTACCCACCATTCATTCGATATGGCGGTCAATGTTTTTGTTTTAATTTCGTTTAATTCATGAATCATGATAATGAAGCTTCGAAAGTAACGACGGGCTATTTTTCGAAAAAAGCCATACAAACACAAAAGGCTCGATATACCACAAATAATCTCAAGTTCTCGCCAGGAAAAGTTAATTGCCCATAATTAGCACTAACTGCGTACGAACCAGTCACCTAAAATGAGCAGCTGAACTCTAGCAACCCTAAGGGCCGATATCCACGTAGCGGTTTTTTACGCTGCGTGCATGCCGCGTTCACGCAAGGTACCCAGCATCAAATGGAGTAATGCACACGTAAACGTGTGGGGGCAGTAGGGACCATGTCCAAGGGCTTGACGACCCCTCCCCAGCTGTCTGTGAGTCAGGGAGAACTGCCTAGGGCGTGGTGGGATTTAGCAGTGGGCTCTGCTAAAATCCCTCCCAAAAAACCGCAAGTGCCCGTAATCAGACTCTATCAAAGCGACTGTGTGCCGCTTCAAAAGCACAAGCCCAGGGAGTGCTACTGGCACATCAGGGTTGATACCAGTAAGACCCTGATTATGGCATACTGGTTGCGTGTATTGGTCTTGTATTTGGATATTGTTATATTGTGAAGCGAGGGCTGGCAGTCTGACATTCTACTCTCTTAGTAGGGCCGGGTGACACCGACTCGAAACGGCGAGTGGGCCAATGGCTAGGCTGTCTTCCGTCCCATAAAACCGTGGCGGGCCTTGTAACACGCTGCCCAATCCTGCCATCCAGTTTTGCCTACTGGGTGGGAATAGGCTCAGATGCCCTTTCCTGGCATGCGCTGATCTGGCTCTGAACACGCAAGTGTCAACCCTCGCATGGCCTCCCTGCTTGCCGCAAGGCAGGCATAGATAACCATGGGATCACTAAAGGCGACTACTCCAGTAGGATTCGGCGGCAGCCGCAAGGGGGACCCATACAGCAATGAGCATTGAACGCAATCAGTCTTTGGAGTTGGAGGTGACGGACCCCTTTGCCAAAAGGGGTCTAGCGAGGTCCCCTATTAAAGAGGGGGCGAGTGGAGTGACGGCTGCTGCTATTGGCAGTACCGAAGAGTCTCCAGTGGTGGTGGGGAGTAGCCCTGCCTGCACGCCTGACGAGCCACTACCAGGGATACGGGTGGTGGCCGAGCAACTCGACGAGATCATCGAGTTCGTAAGCGGCAGAACACCAACAAGGAGCTTAAGCAGAGCCTGTTGGTGCTCCGACAAGCTGTTCGTGTCGCAAGACAAGAACAGGACGCTTATATCAGGCGTGTAGCGGCAACAGAGAAGGTAGCCAAAGGTACGCAGACCAAGGCCCTCTCCTCCCCTAGCGGTGTTACGGCGGTGAAAGAGGCGACCGCCCTTACGGCCAGTGAGGGCAAGAAAACGCCAAGTTCGAAGCGACCCAAACGCGCTACCATTAAGGCGAAGCGTCGCCTGGATGGTGCACCGGAGCCTGAAGGGCGTGTGCCCAAGAAGGCAAAAGGCACTAGACAGGCACAAGTTGTTGAGCCACAAGCTGGCCCCAGCCAGCCAGCCGAAGGGGATGCGAATCCTTGGCAACTGGTCAGTAGGGTGCGGAAATCAAACACCCCTCGACCTACGAAGAAGGTGAGAGACAGAGGCGAGGCCTTGTTGGTGAAAACCGACAAGGACAAATACGCCGATGTCCTTAAATCGCTGCGAGCGGCCGATAGCCTATCGGGCCTGGGCCAGGACGTGCGCAGCGTTAGACGTACCAAGAACGGTGAAATGATCTTGGTACTGAAGCGTGGCGCGCAATCCAGCGGGGTGGCTTACAAAAAGCTTGCCCAGGAGGTCTTGGGTGACGGCGCTCAGCTCAGGTCGTTGGGTGCGGAAGTGACCCTCCAGTGTAAGCAGCTGGACGAGGTCACGACCGCGGAAGACGTCGTCTCTGCCGTCAAAGAGCAGTGCGGCACAGAGGTTGAGCGGTCCTCTGTACGTCTAAGAGGGGGATTCTTTGGTACGCAGGTAGCCTATCTCAGACTACCGGTGGCTGACGCCAAAAAGGTCACGGAGAAAGGGAAGCTGAAGATTGGCTGGTCAATATGCCCAGTAAGCGTGCTCCAGCCACCTTCAGTGGACAGGTGCTACCGGTGCCTTGAGTCCGGGCACAAGTCTTATGACTGCACGGGCCCAGACCGAAGCAAGATGTGTCGTCGCTGCGGCGAGGAGGGACACAAGGCGCAGGAATGCGACAAGGCACCTAGGTGCCTTATCTGCGCCAGTAAGAAGCAGGCCCGGAACCATGCTATGGGCGGGCCTGCGTGTCCCTTCGGAGAAGCCAATCGGAAAAAGCCGTGCAAGTAACACAGTTGAATCTGAATCACTGTGCACCTGCCCAGCAACTGCTGTGGCAGGCGGTTTCGGAGTCGAGGATCGATGTCGCCCTCCTGTCCGACCCGTACAACGTCCTTGCCGACAATGGCAACTGGGTGGCGGACGGGTCTAGGTCGGCGGCAATCTGCACAACGGGAAGGTACCCCGTTCAAGAGGTTGTACACTCCTCCGCGGAGGGTGTCGCGATAGCCAAGATCAATGGGGTGTTCTATTGTAGCTGCTACGCCCCACCAAGGTGGCCAATGGAACAGTTCAACCAGATGATCGACAGGCTATCGGCCGACCTAGTAGGTCGGAGCCCGTTCGTTATAGCGGGAGACTTTAATGCTTGGGCAGTGGAATGGGGCAGCCGCTGCACCAATCAGAGGGGACAAGCGTTACTCGAGGCACTTGCAAAACTCGACGCAGTGCTTGGCAATGACGGAGCCAGTAGCACATTCCGTAGGAATGGGGCCGAGTCATGGATAGATGTAACGTTTGTCAGACCCAGTCTGGTCTCGGACCTGGACTGGAGGGTAGACTAGGGCTACACCCATAGTGATCACCTAGCAATTCGCTTCAAGATCAACTATGGTGTGCAGCGTCCGAGGGCGGGTGATCCCTGTCAGGTCCGTGGGTGGAAGACCAATCACTTCGTCAGCGAAGTTTTCACCGCGGCCCTGGGACTAGAGGCCAACACGGACAGTCTAAGCGGGGATGCGCTGGTAGCTGTCCTATCACGCGCGTGCGATGCTACTATGCCGAGGAAAGCCCTGCCAAGAAATGGCAGACGCCCGGTATACTGGTGGAGTGCCGAAATTGCAGCCCTACGATCAGCCTGCCTCAAGGCTAAACGTAGGACGCAACGAGCCCGCACCGAGGAGGAAAGAGCGGTCCGCCGGGAAGTGTTTCAAGCTGCGAGACTGGCCCTTAACAAGGCCATTAAGAGCAGCAAGAGAGCGTGCTTCGACAACCTGTGCGAGGGTGCCAATGCGAATCCGTGGGGTGACGCCTATAGGATCGTGATGGCCAAGACCAAAGGGGGCTCTTCACCCCCCGAACGGTCACCGGACCGGTTGGCGAGGATTATCTAAGTACTCTTCCCGTCCCTGGCCTCCTCATGCGCTGCCAGGCGCTGGGAGTGTGGCCGAAATGGTGGCTCCGGTGACGAACGAAGAGTTACTCGCAGTGGCTAACACCCTTGCGATGAACAAAGCTCCAGGCCCCGATGGAGTTCCAAACAGTGCACTCAAGGCAGCGATCATAGCGAACCCGAACATGTTCAGGCTAGCTATGCAGAGATGCCTGGATGAGTGTTGTTTCCCTGAGAGATGGAAAAGGCAGAAGTTGGTACTGCTGCCGAAGGCCGGGAAGCCTCCGGGTGACCCATCGGCGTACAGACCAATTTGCCTGATCGACACGACGGGTAAACTGATGTGGATGATGTCCAACAGCTCCAAGGTGTGCGCCAGTAGACGTAGGCTACTGGCAGGCGTTGCCGCATCTATTCTTAGGTACGGCGGCCCGTCCTGGGCAAAAGCACTGGGGGTAACCAGTTACCTGCGGAAACTGGAGAGCACCTACCGCTTGATGTGTCTCAGGGTGATATCGGCCTATCGCACGGTATCGCACGACGCATCCTGCGTGATAGCGAGTATGATGCCAGTCGGGCTGGTCATCCGGGAAGACGAGGAGTGTTTTGACCTACGTGGCACCAGAGGAGCCCGCGAGCGTACCAGGGTGACTTCGGTTGCCAGATGGCAGCGCGAGTGGGATAACTCCTCGAAAGGTAGGTGGACCCACCGGCTGATTCCTAACATATCAAGCTGGGTGGGGAGACCCCATGGGGAGGTTCACTTCCATCTGACACAATTCCTGTCAGGCCATGGCTGTTTCCGACAGTACCACCACAGGTTTGGGCACGCGGAGGTCCCCGTCTGCCCTGACTGCCCAGGTGTTGACGAAACTGCAGAGCACATACTGTTCGTATGTCCCCGTTTCGACGTCGAAAGAAGAGCAATGCTAGACGTTTGCGGCCGGGACACAACTCCGGATAATCTTATCCAGAGGATGTGTCAAGCGGTGGAGAAGTGGAACGCAGTCTCGACTGCAACCACTCAGATTGCCTGCAGCTTGCAGAGAATCTGGCGCGCCGAGCAACAATCGACAAGCATGACTAACTTGAGATTGGTTAGTTAGAGCGAAAGTGCCGAACGCGGAGAAGTGTGTGAATGATCTGCCCATGCAGAGGTATTGGCGCAGTGGGTGGCAACCGAGATCGTCACCTCGAAGCATGGCAGAAGTGTGAATGAATAGGTGTATGTATGGACTGCACACGCCGCGCTGGGAGTAGCGCAGGAATGTTGGTTCCTGTGACTACTGATACCCCGCGGCGTGGCAGAGGAGTGTGGGTGAGCATCCAAGTCAGTCTCACATGGTACGAAAGGAATGAGTTGAGTCGAGTTGAGCTAGTCTCATATGGCATGAACGAGGTGAGTCAGACTCACATGGTATGTCAGAAGTGGGAACCTAAGCGAAACGTCCCACAAGGGATGCCAGAGGGAGTGTTAGGTCGAATGACTCGAGTAGTATGTGTCAGCGCGAACTGAATGAAAGAGGTGAGCAGTCTCACATGGTACGATAAAGGTGGGCATACAAGTTAGTCCCACATGGCATGAGAAGGGTGGGCACAAAAGTCAGACCCGCACGGCATGATAGAGGTGAGCACACAAGTCAGACTCATAGGAGCGTTAGCGTGTGTGCAAGCATGGAGTGCATGAGCATGAATCAAGGGTTTGGGTGGGCATACAAGTTAGACCCACATGGCATGAGAAGGGTGGGCACACAAGTTAGACCCACACGGCATGACAGAGGTGCAACAGAGTATGTAGGGTGTGTTTGAGGGTGCGATAGAGCGAGCACCCAAGTCAGACTCGCATGGGACGGGTGCCTGTGTGAGCGAGAATGAGCGAGTACGTTTAGTACTACCATCCCCCAGAAGTAGTACTGGGAGGTAGTTCCTGGGGGAAACGATGGTGGAGCCTAAGGTAGTTTAGTCGGTATTACCGGTATGGTCGAGTCCGACACTCCAGTACACTTCCGTGTGGTAGTTTGGCAACTACAATGCACGTGTACTGGGTTAGTGTGTAAATGCATTCTTCCTTGTAAAAAAAAAAACACGTAAACGTGTGCACGACTACATTTGATGCTGGGTGCTTTGCGTGGACGCGGCGTGCACGCAGCTTGAAAAAACGCTACGTGGGCATCGGCCCTAAACCAGAGACCGGCGGAGTGAAAAACTGTCGAAATGGCAATGTATGAAAAAGCATGAAATTGTGAAAATAATATTGCCAGCACTTGAACTTTTTACTTGCTTCGTATGGATGCAAAATGTAAACAAGTCGATTTGGAACCGCTTTTAACCAGGCGGGTGCTAAGCTGTCAAATGTTTGTTGCCTCAAATCAAGCGAATGCCGACGGCACTAACACTACGCCGTAGTATATGAAAAATAAACACTGCAGTGAGTGAGAATGTTCTGAAACGCACAAAGTTCGGATAATGCAAGAAACAACTGTTTCTGCTCAGCAGAGTTTTTTCTACCAACATAATTATTTATCTGCATATTTCGCGTACGGAATAAAGTGGAAACGCTACATTTTTTTAGATTTGGTGTATTTTTGTTCGTTGCAATCTTTAATTTAATATGTGCTTTCGACACCACTCTCTCTTGTAAAAATGGTAAACAATACAAATTTTCTCAAATACCACGACAATTTATGTAAGTATATGAGCATTTTGACATTGGAGTATAAATTTATGCGCCAAATAAGAGGGTACTGTCATACTTGCCAAACTCCACATGAAAATAAAATCGTTATCCCCCCTCTGGAGTTTTCACCTCATTAGTTTAACCCTCTCCCGCCCATGGTGTCTGTGGGACACCATCAAATTTTGCACTTTCTCCACCTCCATCGAATTGTTTCAACAACAAAAAGGAATATTTGACACATTTTTATGGTTCCATTACACTGGAAATATAATCAATTTTGAGTACAAATAGTAAAACTATTGAAAATAATCAATTAACTATTGATTTACAATCAAAAACTTTTTTTTTTCGTTTTCCACTAATTTTGGGATTCCCCAAATTTTTGTTCTAGCGTTTTTCTCAAAGAAGATTCCTTCCTATTGAAATCTTTGAAAAAAGTCGTATGAGGGAAAGGGTTAACACTTTCTGAATCGGTGCTTTGGCTGATAGATCGACATTAGTAATATTATACTATGTTCGCACTACGGCTTGAATAACATGTTATTCAAATTACCGCTCATCAAAATAGCCGAATAACATGTTACAAGGCCCTAGTGCGAACATAGTATTAGCGGTCTGCCAGAGTATACACGTCTACCGGACGTCGTATACACGCTAACATTCATCTAGCTAGTGACTGAGTTAAATTGAATTGCGGTCTCTTTTTAACCCACGGAAATTTTACTCAATTTCCGTTGGAAGCGGAACTACTCAAAATTGTGAGTAGTACTTAGATCTTAGATAAAAGTACAGTTCCGTTTCAGACCTATGAAAAATGGTACATCTTGGAAACCACGTGTTTTTCCAGTAGCAATAGAATATGTATGATGAATATATGTTCAGTGAAATGGAGATCGGAACATGTCCCCTATATACTCAACCATCGAAAGACCAATCAATATGATAACCGTAAGACTGAATAAATAGAGGCAGCTCGTCACTTAGAGAAAGGTTCGGGAAAAGAGAATAAAGTTACAGAACAATGAAAGATGTTGTGCCGTATTTGGAAGTGGTTTGTTTTGCCAAACCAATAATCTAAGTAAAGTAAATAAACGAAATGGTCAAACAGATTTGGCATTCCCAAACAGTACAATATGTTTGTCTATATTCTCTTTTCCTTTCATCCGATTATTCTCTATACTAACTTTTCTGCTCTCACCTGCAAGGGACTTTTCTCTAGTTATAAATAGACATGCAAAACAAAACAAACACTTTTGTATTGTGATTTGTTAAGAATAATTACGATTTTATTTTTGTATCCTTCAATTTTTAAAATTACTATTTCCAGTATAGGTTTATTCATTCTCAGCTGATGGCGCTCCATTCGAGCACAAACCATTTCGCTTGTAGTTGCTGCTGCTGAATATTCTATTTTTGTTTTTATCTATTCCCTTTTATATATGTATTTGTGTGTGCTTAATACCGGTATTACTAGTTGAATGAGATTTTATGTTCCACCCTTTTCTAACATTTCATAATACCGAGCGATTGATGATTTGCACCACCTGGACGCTTCAACTTAACATGTTTCAATGTAGAGAGAGTGCCAATTATTTTTTTCTAAATGTACTTTTACAGAGAACAGGGATACGATTATTGTTTTCGGTTCCAGCCAGAATTTCAGTTATCGCTATGGAACACACACCAGTTTAAAACATTTATAATGAATTTTGTTCACCCCTTTGTGTAGCATAATTACAATTCTGTATTCGGGTGGATCTCTGCTCGTTCTGCTATTCGAACGAGTGCATTAATTGAATCTTTTTTATGTTTTAAATGCTAATACACAATTAAATTGCATTATACGATGGATAAGTTGTGTTGAGATTGTAGCTCTGACAATTGGAGATATTCAACGTTACCTATCCGTGCACCTTTTGATAGTTTAGACGATACTGAGTTGCTCAGACGATGATCGGTCGGTTCGCGATAATCGATTGTGGGACACTTGTGCCGTTTGCCACATCTTACCGATTTGGTCTAACACATTCGCCTTGAAGGTCTAAAATTTACGTTGGCAATGCGGAAGAAATGAAGAGATTTAATGTAGGTACAACCTAGACGCTCGCTTCCGTATTGTAGTTTATTCTCGAAAACACAGAGTAATAAGCATAATTTTGTTCTTACTAAACAATTCTAGATTTCTAAAATCTAATACTCTCGTTACCTGTCGTCAAACCTAGCACTATAAATGGTACACATTTAGAAGACGGTATGTTTTCTTCCGTCAATGATAAATACGAGAACACTTCAAACTTCCTAGCAGCCCGAAAGAAACTATCCATTAATTGAATAAAACTATAATCTATACTGTAAAATAAGAGTTAGCAAGAAACTATCTCAATAAGTCTGGGAGTTCCTAGTTTTTAGCAGTTATAATTTGTTGATTTGAAGGAATGCCAAAAATTTTGACCAAATTCATTTCGCGTGATTCTAGGCGGTCAAACATCGTTTTTTTTTCTGAACCACTTATCGCAAATGCAACATTAGAAATGCATGGAGTGATAGTAAGCTGGAACGTTTCATGCATTTGCTTTTGATACTACTTCAACGTCTCGGCTACCATGGATAGTTACGTCACGTACTGAATTTTGAACATTTTCTTTTGACTCGGTAATACTAAATATTCGATTGGTTGCGGTGACTTCCAGGCAGGTGATGTCGACACATCATGGTTCCTTTTGTTTTGTCCACATATTCTCTTTTCGTCGCCTCTCGACTCTGATAATGATTGGAAGATAGCTCAAAGTTATTTTGCCCTATTGACTATAAAGTGTACTGCTGTTGTTTGCTGTTACTGTTATATCTGCATAATGTTTATTTATAGCGTTTATCAACTACTTGCTCTGTTTTTAAAAACGCAGGATGTATGTCGAAATAAGTTTACGAGAGCCTAAAAATATACAGAAAACATATTAGTAGGAGGTTAGTCATAAATTTTGAATATGTCGAATGACACAGACACTAAAAGCTTAAACCTAAGGAAATTTCAATAAAAATGTATCAAATATAGGTCGTAATACTGTATGTCAAGAATGGGAGAAATAGAGCAAACCGAGAATTCAACAGCAAATGTCGCATCTTGGAACGGGAGTATTCTAAATAGACCCGCATGTGTTGCAAGAAGATCGGCATGAGTGTGGTATCGGTGAGCCAAAAAGCGGATGACGTGAATTCCGAGCGGTGGACTTCCCCGCAATCACTTTGTTCAAGTACCACATCTACTATAATAGCGGTGTTGCCTGGGTTTGCTTAGTGATGATAAGTGACCGTGTATGGATGTTGAAAATGAAGGGCACATTCTCCAACTACAGTCAGATCAGCATCTTATTGGCCTTTACAATCGATAAGACTGACGACGTGACGGATGCGTTCTATGACACACATGATAAAGCCTACTGAAATTGCACAGACGATGTGAACATTTTCATCGGGGGCCTTCCTTAGCCGTGCGGTAAGATACGCGACTACAAAGCAAGACCATGCTGAGGGTGGATCGGTTCGATTCCTGGTCCGGTCTAGTAAATTTTCGAGTTCTTGTCTTCCCTGGGCATACAGTATCATCGTGTTACCCACATGATATACATACGAATGCAAAAATGGTAACTTGGCTTAGAAACCCTGCAGTTAATAATTGTGGAAGTGCTGAATGAACACTACTTGCGAGGCGGCAATGTCCCAGTGGTGGATGTAGTGCCAATGAAAAAGAAGAAGCAAATGTGCAGATCAGGAAAGAAAGTTTCTTTGTTACGGAAAGCCTTCGTTCCGCTACCAACGATATGGTCAGCGACTTGTGACTTTTGCCTTCATTTGTATTTCTTGAACGTTGTAGATGTCAAATCCTTCAGAGGCCCGAACATTGACTCGAACCACTACCTTGTAGAAAGAAGCTCTACATTCCAACTGGAACTTGGCCTGCTTTTCAACTTAGTATTCTATTAGCATTTCGTCAGTTATTAATTGAAAGCTTTTCTATGCCCGCCAATGCATGAATATGTATCTTGTGTGGCAAGTATGGGCAAGTACTATGCCCAGGGTTGTAGCATAACAATATGTTGTTTGTACAAAGTAGTTTGTGAATAAACCGAATTATAAATAAACCTAATAATTATAAGAACAACAAGAAATTGTTCTCCGTGTAACTTGATCGCCAAACAATCATCGCATTGCCCCCCACTCCGACTACACATACACAGTTAAAAAAAGTACCTAATTTTAAGTACTTTTTTTCTCTTGCATCTCCCTCCCTCTTTCCTGTATTGTCATAAAATGAAGAGCAAAACCACTCAACAAGGACATTAAAGTGCGGGAACCCAACGTTGAGTTATCTCATGTTTACAAAAGTTGAATGAAATTTACCTAACTTTTAGTTAGTTTCTATTTAAAATTAAGTATATTTTACTTAATAATAAGTGAATTTAACTTAATTTCAAAGAAATATTACTTAATTTTGGGTTCCCACAATGAACCTCCGATTTGAGTGAAAAGTACCTAATATTAGGTACTTTTTTCCAACCGTGTACACATCGGAAAAACTGGCTTCCACTGGTATACAATGACAGCGAGGAGTGGAGCAGAGAAAAATGCTCCGGTCAGTCGTAGGGAAGCAAAGACGTTCCAAAATCGCGTGGTCGTGAAATTCGAGAGTATAGAATACGGTGAAGTGTAAGTGATACAGATTGCTCACTGACTGGGCGCTCACTACTGCATGCTTGAACCCAGTAATCCGTTTCGTCCGTTGTCGCACGTTGAAAGAAACTGAGTATTTCCGAGGTAATCATCGATCGTAACATTTGTAGAAGAAACAAACTCCTAACCCAAGTTCCTCACGTGCAGAATCGGTGTTTCGAAGCTCGAAGCTTGTAACAGTCCCTAGGCCAAGCGGCAACCGGAGTCAAGACACGCAGTCCTCGGTGAGACGCTGATAGCATTCCCGCTGACGACACGGTGGGAAACCCAAAAGGTAAATGTAAAGCATCCCCAGGTGAAATTACCTAACCTACATGTTCCTCATGCAGAGTCGAGGGAACCGTCGCGGCAAACGTTAGCTCACAAGCCTCGATCTTCGGTTTAGCAGCCTGGGAAATAAATCGCCACGAGAAGCGCAGCCCGAGTCGACAATTGGTTGGAAGGCGAGGTAAGACTGTCGTACACACCTAAATAATGGATTGTAGATCAGGTACTCTTTCATCCTAGACTGGGAAGCTCGCACACCGGGAAAGCTGGCAAAGGATTAGCACGCCTACAAAGTCTCTCACCCGCATTCAGGAAAACGGAACAAAGCCTTCACAAGAAGTATGATTTGGCCTGTCGAGAATGTCGAGCGCTAATTAACTTATGACTCGCCTCAGGGCTTTGTCGTTACAGCTAAGCATCAACGCTCGAGAGATCACCACGTCTACCTACACGCACGTAGGCAGTGTGAATTACTTTGGTTGACGGATGACTGAGAGCATAGAGGGCAAAGCCCAATCGGAGGACAGTGGTTCGGGCTCTAGGGCGGGAGGCCAGCTAAGCGGGGGATCGGTGGACACCTCGGTAGCCTTGACTGAAGTTAGCTGCGTGCTGATGTCGGTGCTGGAGTCGTTTAGGGTGGAGCGATGCAACGAGGTCCTGTGAGTAATAACAATGTTAGTCTAACAGGGTGTCGACTCAAATTTGAGAATAAAATTCCCTGACTTTCCCTGACTTTCCAGACCATTCCTCGAAAAATTCCAGGTATGAAAAATGTTTTTTTTTTAAAGCGTATGAAAATCTCTGCATGTGTGAATCCTTGAAGTCCATATGAATTCCTGAGCTACTGGAAGTCTAATCACTTCTAGAAATAGAACATTAAGGATTCGTAGAATATCGATAGGTAATTCAAGTCGTTCGCAAAGATCTAAGTAAATGCGCAGAACTCCTGAAAGATTTTCAAAATTCACATCGGTGAAAGCTTCTAGCGATCGTTCTAATGCCGTTAAAAAATCTTCCGGATAAGTTATTTTCGTGAACATCGAGAAACCTTAATGGCTCTCAAGTATACTTACGGAGTAAGAATTCTTATTCTGTAGAGTTTATGGACTTCCAAAAATAGTTACGGGTTGCTTGGTATCATCCAGATAATCAAGAATGCAATCCCTACAAGCTCGAATAAATCTATATGCAGCACTTACATTAAGCCCAGCAAAACATTTTAACCACTGCAATAATTTAAATAATTTGGTCTGAATACACTCAGGTCGTTTAATTTCTGTTTAAATAAATCAATGGAAAACCATGGAAATAAACCATGGAAAAATATCAAAAATAGGGAATGTTTGTGAAGAAGTGCCATAACTAGTCTCAAATGCTGAGGGGAGCTTCACCTACTCCAGTAATTTGATCGATTTTCAGTTTGTTTTTTTTTTTCAAAAATGGTCTTGGAGTTCCAGCATTGTTTTATTTATAGAAAGTTTAACTACTATCAACTAGATGTGAGACAACTGCAACAAGCAATGAAACTTAATAAGGAACATCTAATAGTTTTTTGAAGAACTCGTGGAAATATGTTTGAAGATTCCTTTATATATTTTTTATATGAATCCCTTCACGAAGACATTTAGTTAAAATTTGAGTGAATACCATACAATATACAAAGTTTTTGGAGCGGAGCTTTTGAAAAAAAAAATCAACTGAACATCCATTGAGGAGCTCCAGGATAAAACCTATCGAGACAGCTTTTTTAAATCCCATGGGATTTTTTTATGTTTCAGTGAGAATTCTGAAGTAATTTCTGGACAAAATTCTCGAAGATCAACCTGAATATTTCCTGATGAAATTGTTTTATAATCATCTAAAGCAGCGAATGTAATATTGAAACATTACCATTGACAACAACATTATCCTCCTCTTGCATCCGAGCATGATTATGCAGTATCGAGTAACGTTTAATTGAGACCATCGCCACCTACGTACACGAGTTAGACCATATGATGCGTTTATCCACTAGCATTCTCTCTACATGACCACCTAAGGATGTGAGAATCGATTTTAGAAGCCCATCACCAAATGGAAGTTCATGAATGTTTTTAAACCTATCTCCGCCCATGGTGTCTGTGAATCATTATCAAACTTTGCACCTTCTAACCTTCATCGTATTGTTCCAACAACAAAAAGTAATATTAGGCACATCTTTATGGTTTCATTAGACTGCAAATATAATCAATTTTGAGTACAAATAGTTGAACTATTGAAAACAATCGGTTGAATATTGATTTACAATCATTTTTTTGTTTTCCACCAATTTTATCTATGCCGAATAACTTTTGTTCTAGCATTTTTTTCAAAGATGATTCCTTCCTAATGAAATCTTCAAAAAATGTCGTGGGCGGAAATAGGGTTAAAACATTACCTACATAATTTTGTTTGGAGATGATGCTGATGCAGTGGAGGGTCGACACAGGTCCACAAAGTTACTATTCAGCATTTTATTTCAACAAACTTGCAAATATCCAGTTATTGGTTGTAGGTTAAACATGTTTGATGATTGATTGTTGAACAGTTCTGAACTTTGGGCCATAACTCAAACTCTACTAATAAGGAAACTGCAAAAAAAAAATCAAAACGACTCCGGCACAAAACCACTCAAACTAAATAATCTAAAATATGAAGGGGGACTATTTGGATCAGGTCTCAACAGTGACCATTTGAGTAACACGACTTTGGAACCTCTGTTATGTCTTCAAGATTAATAGAAACAAACTCGATTACCATGGGGAACATTAAAAGGGCCCGGAGTAGACTTTTAGTCTAAATACTGCTAACGGCCACACAAAAAATAAGCTTTATAGCTTGATAGTGGAGGTGGTTGTCGACTGTAGCTGCTCTGAGTATTGCTTATCGGCTATGCAGTCTGATGACCAGATAAAACGCAATATTAATTCTGATCCAACGTTTCAGTACCTTTATTAATCGTTATAAATGGTGTGTGTCCTTGGATTAGTATATTGCTCGAATTAAAAAAAAATCACTATAAATTTTCAATTTTTGGATTTGTGATTTTTTCCCTGACCTTAATCAAAATTCCCTGACTTTCCAGGTCCAAAACGAAATTCCCTGACTTTCCCTGACTTTCCAGGTTTTTCCAGGTAGTCGACACCCTGTCTAAGGAAAGACAGGAGGCTAAATAGAGACCAAGTGAGAAAGCGATAAACGCAATAAACATGTTTTTGAGATAAGTAACGGTTCATTTGCTTGTTACTTCATTGGGATTTGAGAATAAAAGCTAACAGGGTGTCGAGAATGCTTTCAACCCGAAAACATCCTAGACCGGACCGAGAATCGAGCTCGTCATCTCCGGATTGGCAATCCTACGCTTTTGTTCGCAATGCTACTGGAGACCCCAGCTAAGATAGTTGTTGTTAAGAAATTTGTCAGAAAATACATTTTTTACGGCTGCGACTTTCACCCTTATGAAATTATCGCCGAGTGTATCATATCACCATTTTGTGCTCTATTCGGGCCAAAGAAAAACGGGCCTCTCGTAGAACAACACATATTATTATTTGTATTTCACGCAAGCAATGACAGTAGCTGTGGAACCATCAACGCTGAATAAGATTAAGGAAGTCTTAAATGGATTGATAAATCCCTGTCGAGCTTCCCAAACTTGGAAGTGAGCAACTGTTTTATCATTAGCAACTTATTTTTTTCATTTTTTCAGATATAATAGCCCTGTTTGTCTGTCCGGTGACTACCCAACCAGACGCAGCACGCGAGGAAATTCTCACAAAAAATAAAATATTTCAAGCATAATTTTTCATAACGACGTATGTAACAATTATGAGGATTCGAGAAATCCTTTGCAGAAAGTTGGCAAAACTTTTTCTAAAACTGTTTTAAAACTAAATCTTTTTTCAATACTTTTTTCCGCTGGCATGCATCATTACATGACACGTAATAAGCGTGCTTCACAGCAAAGTTCAGTTCATTCAAATTCACTGTGAAAAACAATAAAATTATACATACACCGGTATGCTACACGCACGTCGGTGTACATTGGTCGGTTTTCCATAGTGCACGATTGACGCAACTGCAGTTTTGTTTTGTTTTGGTTTTTTTGTTACATAGGTCGCTCATAGTTCCCATATGTTAAAGCGACGTATGTAACAGTGAGACTTCAAAAATAGAAATTTTTACATACGTCGATTCGCAAAAAGATTGAATCAAAGAATTTTAAGATCTGAAATCAGTAAAATCGATGCGTATTATATAAAGCCGCGTGTGATTGTCACGTTGTATTAAAAACCCCGTTTTGTTTACTTTTGTTACATACGTCGTTATGAAAAATTATGCTTGATTTGACACTTCAATTCTTTTTTTTATCAAATGCAGAAAAAAACCAGTGACAACCTTAGACAACCAGTTTGCTGTTTAGCGTTTTTTTTTAACAGTTTAATATTAGAATTTTAGAGACAGTACTCGTCGATTTAAACCCTTCGGACGCGATGGTATATGAGCAAATCAAACCACCTGCCTTTTGCCAGTGGAGAGATATCAGTTTCCACACTGATACTCTTCCCTCCCTCTTCATACGGGAGCTTGGCAGAAGGAAGGTCGTGAGATTTATACCATCATAAATATTGCCTTTCCGCTCGCTGTTCTATAAAAACATTCTAATTTCAGGCCATTTGGCATAACGACCATTTGGCACAAAAAAGGAATTTGATTTGTTTTTTATTTTTGTGATTTTTTTTCAACAGTGAGCACGCATGTTAGCAACAAAAAAAAGCAACAAGATTAGTGTTGTATTTCTCTGTTTTGCGATAAGATTAATATATGTTCTGTGAGTTGGAAAACGGAACAGTTCCCCTACATTGTTATGAAACTATTAAATGGACCATCATTATGTTTATTTTGTTTGTAAAACAGCATCAAAATCTGGAATGTGACTGTTATGCGAATGAATATCAAGATGGGACAACCCAAAAGGGTTTAAATTTTTAAATTTCTTGTACGAAGCCTTTTATTCGATTAGTTATTCATAAACAGGAGGCAATTTTAAGCTTATCTCTGAAATAAAATCAAAATCGACATGGGACGCTTATGCGTAGTAGATCTCATCGAAATTTAGGCTATTATATTTTTGAGCCCATATAAAATAGGGCTTGCCGAGGCTTTTGTGCCACTTCCTCGTTTATTGGCAGCAGTGGTGTAAAATGTGATTGGCATTCGTTTGTATAATTTTCCCAGAGCTTTTTTCAGGACCAAGATATCCTTCATGAAGTATGACAAACTTATAGCGCTTGAACGAGCCTACAACTCAGACAAGACTTTGCTGTAAATAATATTAATATTACTATTAATATTACTAAATATGTAACCTGAAGCGTGGGAGGCAAAATGTCATTCAAATGAAATTATGTCATTCTCTAGCCTCAGGTGTTTTATTTAAAGCAATGTAGTACCTTTAGACAAAAATATAGGGCTACTCAAGCGTTAAGAGTACAACAAAAATTATGAACTGAATTTGGCTTCAAAAAAAGTTGTGAACAAATTAGTCAAATGATATGCAGATGAAATTTTACAACACTACTTGGCAGAATTAGGCTCACATATATTGTTGTCTCCGGTAGCCTTGCGAGCAAAGGCGTAGGATTGCCAATCCGGAGATGGCGAGTTTGATTCTCGATTCTCGATTCTTTGATTGAACAGCTGGTCAAGTTCCAGTTGGAATGTAGAGCCATTGAAGAAGAAGATATTGTTGTCATTCAATATTGCAATTCTGCCCGACTTTGGTATGATTTGCTCTTATTTTTCTCTGTTTCTTTAAAATTTCTTCAGTCATATTTTGCTGTAAGCTTGCTTCTACTTCCTCATTTTCCTCAGGATCGATTTCTCTAATAAAGAGACATGCATCATTGTAGGATTTCATTTTTACCATCTATTGCGAAGAAAGATGCTGCCATCGACCCATTTCTGCTAAATTACCGAAAACAAAGCTCTGTTTCATCAGTTTTTGTATATATAGGTTCTTGGTTACAAATTCTTGCTAAAACAATTTTTTTATTCTATATTCATTTGACCACTCCAACGTATGGTTGGTGAATCATTTCAGCCTTTCGTTACATTACAGCTTTTTGATACATTTCAGTCTTAGGAGTATTCAGGTGTTGCGTTTCAGCCTTTTGTAGGACATCAGATTTTCCCTACAAATGTTGTAAAACGTCATGTGCGTGTCATTTGACTAATTTGATAAAAACTTTTCCTAGAAGCCCAATTCACTTATAATTTTTTTTATGTAGGTTAGGTACTGATGACGCTTGAGCAGTCCTACATTTTTGTGGACAACTATTGCTCTAAACGCCTCAGATTACAGATTTCTTTGTTCGACAAAGTTGTAAGCACATTTGAGCGCCATAGGTTCGTTACCAGGATCATTAAACAAATAAATGCCAATGACAATGATGTTTCTACAGTATTTAAGCATTTCCAGAGAACGCTTGAAGCAATACGCTTCCTTCCACCAATTAACTTACCTTCGACCCCGGCGTCCTCCTTTTTTGCCAACACCGCCCGAGTAGCCAGCCTCCGGTGTGACAGGTGTCTGTGGTTTGTCCGCGCCCCGTCTGCGCGACGACCTGGACCCTTTTTCGGCGCTTGTCGCGGTCGCTTCCTCCGGTGTTTGCATGACTGGTGTGTTGGCGCCCCGCCTGCCAGTGGTCTGAGGAGACTGCATTGAGGTGTTCTTCTCGTCGGCGGCGCTCTCGGCCGCTTTACATGCCTTGTTGATGATTCTGGCCTGCTCCTCTGTTAGATATAAATCGGAGGCCGTTACCTCGACTACATCGCTCTCCACCTTCACACTGTAGACCACTTCGTTTGAATCATTTCGCTTGAATTCCTGGACAATGCCCGTTTCGTAAGTATCGTCCCCAGTGAGGGCATGGACTGGATGGCCCACTATTGGCAAGGTGTCCTTTTCGCCAAAGACTATAACATCCTTCGATAGAGCCTTGGAAGCGCCATCCTCGAAAATAATCATGTACTTGTTGTCTCCCTTGAATCCGGCAACCTTACCCGCGTAGTACTTTCGATCGGACCATCGAGCAAGACAGCATTGTTCGTCTTCTTTTTTGACAGGTGGTTCAGCTGTTTCGGGTACTTCAGCTTCTGTTTTTGCCCCCTTCTTTGCTTGTTTTGCGGGTTGTTTAGATTTCGGAGGTTCTTCCTCTGTGGTTTCTGAATCAGTGCGTGATCGCTTTTGACCTCTTGCGGAAGCAGGTGTTGCAGTGGTGGCTTTTTTAGCAGAAGCAGGCGGTCGTCCCCTAGGCGTTTTCATCGGCGTCGCAGGTTCGGCATCGGAAACATCGTCTTCCTTGCTAAGTGCCCTCTTGATCTTGGTGAACTCATCGATCATTAGAGTTGCCAACGCCTTCGCACCTCGTACAGTGTGTTTCATTTTCGGTAGCGACGTTTTTATTTGACTGTTTCCGGAGGATGACTCGGTGGCGGTTGAATGCGACATGGCAGAATCTGTAGCCGGGCGTGCCGGAGGAAGCGAGAAAGGTCCTAGGCTACCGACGCTGCCATTGGAGGACTGTTTAGAGGAATCAATTCCGGTGAGGTCTTGAGTGGAACCCGCGGTGACAATCGATGCCGGAGATTTGTTGTCCAGCTTTTCAACGGATAGAAATTGCAATTCTGAACCATCAAACCAAACACTAACTTCATACAATGTCTCCTCCGATGTTACGGCAGTTGAAAGATCTAATTTGTGGACCACCGTGGAGGGGGTATCCGTTGTGGAGACGTTGGTTTGCGTGACAGTGGCTTTTTCTTCCAGCTCGGAACCGGAAGTAGAAGAAATTCCGTTGAACTTTCGCGCATTAGCTGCATACATGTTGATCTCATCAGCAGTGTTGAGGGCAGAAGAAGCTGAAACAAACACAAAAACACGTTACATATTTAAAAAAAGGCGCATTTTTTTGGTTATTAGCATCTTACCTGTACAAGAATCGACTTCCGATGATTCCGTTTTGGAGCTGCTTTCATCTTTTACAGTAACGCTTGTATCGTCACTTGTATCGGTCGATTGCTTTGTGATTACTGCTGGAGGTTTTGAAACTCCTGAAGTCGAGGCAACAGCTGCTTCTTTCTCGTCTGCAATAGATTGATCACCCACTGTAATAGCGCTGTGGTCCTCTTCAGTCTGATGGCTGTCCGAGTGTCGAGAAATTTTGCTTACATTTTCCGAGCTGATTTCAAACTGTTTTTGAATGGGAGTCGAGTTGTAAACATTGCTGGAGCTGACTGCTGCATTGGGCGTACTACTTCCATTAGAAATGAGATCTAGTCGCTGCTTTAACCGATCTGCCATTTTGTCCGAACTGGAAGTCGGCAAAGAACATTCAATACTGTCGTCCAATGTTTTGGATGCATCCACTTTAGAGTCTTCGGCAGTAGCTTCACCTGCATCCATGTTCTTATTGTGCTCAGATACAGTGGCTGCGGTGTCGCTCTGACTGTCGGCGGCCGTGGATGTGTCATCCTTAGCCAGGGATTCGATTAACTCTTCGCTGGTGGTGTTCAGACTTTCTGTGACATCCAGATCGGCTTTACTCTGACTAGGAGCAGCAGAATCAACGTCCATTTTTTCAACTTCCTGTTCGGGAAGTTTCTGACTTGATTCTTTTTCTGGAACTGGGGCAGAAGTTGACTCGGAAGCTAGTTCTACTGCTGGCTCTTGTGGTTTGGCCTCAGGAGATTCTTTTTCACTTTTGTCGGTGCATTCATATGCTTCTTTCTTGGTGCATGGTGGCTCTGAAGCATCAACTTGAGATGATTCTCCGACAACAGGTTCACTATCAACTTCCATTGGTTCATCGTCTTCGGCAGGTTTGCTCGCTTCAGCGGTGGTAGCATCAACCTCCGGTGTTGAATCAACGGCCTGCGATACAGTGGGCTCTGCTGGAGGTTTTTCGTCTGAACTTGTGACAGTCTCAATTTCGCTAGGTTTTTGGGCGATTTGTTCGGGAACCGCTGAATCAACTTCAGTAGAAGACGGAACTACCTGTTCTTCTTTTTGTTCAGATGATGAACTTATGGCTTCATCGGATCTTTCTTCGACAACAGCTGGAGAAGAACTTGTCGGTTGTTCTTCTAGTGGTGATTCGGTGTTCGGCTCAGTATCAGGATCGGTTTCACCTTTGGATTCAGCTTCTTTTGTTGGCTGTTCAGTCAATGATTCTGGAACTGATTGTGATTCCTCAGATGATTTAGGATTTTCCGTTACCGGATCCGATGTAGTAGGTTCTTCTGCTAACTTAACAACTGTTTCCCTGTGGGAAAATAGATTTAAATAAGTTAAATAAGTTAGTAAAACCGATGATATGAATGCTAATTTTTAGGCCTCGAATTCTTACAAATAGGAATAGTGTTCCAACCAAGGCAGAATATTTCATGGTAATCAAAATATCTTTCCCAGTTATTTTTCAAACTGAAACTAGGAACCTGTTAGAGAGAATCTCAGCAACAATAAAATTGTTGGAACAAATGGAATGGAACAAACGACAATAAAATTGATTTTCCAGTAGAATAGAAAGAAGGATAGCAACAACGTCCGATCCGGAATCAGTCATAGATCAGATAATACTACAACTACAAGGATATGGGTTTAGAAAAAATAAGAATAGTATTTAAGGCCTGTCAACGTCAAATTTCGGACACTTAGATAATGTCCAAGTAAATTGTCGCCGTTTCATCAATTTGGATGAGAGCTGAAGCATGCTTACACAAAGTGTAAAGATTCATCTGTTATGAAAATGGATCGTGTCAGTGGTTTGTGATTTTTTCAAAATTTGCGTTAGAAGATGGGTGTCCGAGATATAACGTGAACAGGCTTTATTCTAGCCTAGGCATTAACCGATGATTGCTGGAAACTTACTTGGCATCTTCATTTTTTTCCTGCTCTTCGCCGACAACCGCCGTAGCCGATCCACCACTCAGCTTTGGCTCAGCAGATTTTTCCTCTGACACGCTTTCTACTATTTCCTTAGCGTTAGTTTCTTCCTGTTTCTTGTCTGCATCGGATTTAGTTTTCGGTTCCAAGGGTTTCTCTGATTCGACCGTTGCCTCGGAACACTCTGCCAGTGGTGTGGCAGAAGATTCACCACTTTCCTTTTTCTCAGCAGCTGTAGTATTCTCTACTTCTTTTGTGTCTGGCTCGGTGTCTTTGCCACTTTTCAAAACTTCTGCTGCCTTTACTACATCTTCCTTTTCGTTCGACTTTACTTCGGGTGAACTCTTTTCCTCCAAATGCTTTTCATCAGGTAAAGTGGTATCATCGGTGACTGTTTGTTCCGATTCTTTTTCTATGTCATCTACAGACTCGACAATTTCTGGTTGTTTTGTTTCTTTTTGAACCGCAGTCGACTCTTCAACCACTTCCTCAGGTTTAGTAGATTCTTCCACCTTGTCGACTGCATCTTTGACTACTTCTTCTTTTGTTTCCGTTCCTGATGGTTCAACAGCCTTTTCGTCCGATTTCTCTTCGTTGGCATCCAACTGTTTAGCAGAATCAACTTCCTCGTCAACATGAACCTTCTTTGAAGATGGTTCGGTGGTCTGTGATTCTTCATCCTGCGAGTGACGACGCTTTATCGAGCTTGTAGGGGATTCTGTTTGCTCAAAGCTCGAAGCACCATTCGATGTAGGTGCCGTCGAAGAAACTTCATCTTTCTTGTCGTCAACGGAATCCACCTCCATTGTTTCACCCTCTTTTTCTCGCGAGTCGTCGTCCTGCAGCAATTGCTCCTCATTATCTTTATCCAAGCCATTTTGGTGATTTGTACCAGCAGCCTCAGTTGCACCGGCAGCTGCTTCTTGCTTCTTCTGTTCGACAGTGGCATCACTGGCAGCTTCTTCCTCGCCTTTTTCTATGGCCTCCAACCTCTGGATGAGGTCATCGTTTTCCATGTCGGCATCGTTTACTGATGCGGCAGTTCCGCCACCGGCTGGTTTATTTACTGCTTCGCTAGAATCGGTTTCAATCTTCTCCAATCGTTCCAACAGATCATCCTTTTCCAGCGGAACATCCAATGCTGACCCATCTCCGCCTCCTTTGAGAGAAGCGGCCGATTTCAATTCGTCCGCCAATTTCTCTTTCAGAACAGTTGGATCTTGTGGTTCTCCGGAAGTTGCACCTGTTGAAAATGAAAAACAAAAAGTTATTTACGCTACGACAAGTATCAGTGTTCAGCAGGGAATTCTAACAAATGGAATATAATCACTGGTAGGTAGTACCAAGTTGATGCTATCAACATTTGCAACATTTGTAAGAAAAGGCGTCTTAAACACAGTCTCTACTTCCACATTAGGTATCTGAAAAAACGGTTCTATGTGACACAATTGATTTTCAAATTCCCATTTTTTCTGCCAGAATATTTCAGAAAACTTTTCACACAAATAATTATTAAAAATAAGGTGGATCATACATCGTCCACTGGGACATTACCGCCTCGCAGCTTACTGTTCCCTAAGCACTTCCACAGTTCTAAATTACGAGCACATAACATATAGGCATCTTTGTCGTGGAATGTGATCCTTCCATGATTTTGAAACGTTAGCGAACATAGCGGTGGAAGGCAAGCTTTATTAAACAACGAGCATAAGACAGAGCAGGAGCTCATGTCTTCCACCTTGGATATACGGGATCGCCGTTCGTCTATTATTGTTGATGTACAAAGAGCCTATACCTACTTTGAAATTTGCAGTTTGTTTTATGATACTTATCTGAGGTTTCTAAGCCATATTGTTTTTTTTTTGTATTTGTATTTCATGAGGCTAAGACGGTGATACTTTCATGCCCAATTTCCAAACCAAAAATTTCCTAGATCGGACTGGGAATCGAACCTAGTGATAGTACCATAAGAATTTCCGGATAAACTCACTGCCATGGTTGGTCAATGCAACCATAGATCGCATGATGTGCTTAGTTTGAGTTTAGCAGCCAGTCTTTTTGGAACGCGAAGAGGGTTGTGGCAAAATGAGGGAGCGTCCACAAATGTTGAGCGAAGTGTAACGATCCAAACAAAAATTTTAGATGTTTCATACAAAAAATGTGACATAGGGGGTAGGGGGGGTTGAAAGTGTCCAATTTTTGCGTTACGTAATTATTGGATCTTCCCTGATAGTCTTTCGTGCCTTTCGTTCAACATCGCTTCGGAGGGAGTAATATGAAAGGCAAGGATTGGCACGAGTGGTATGATTTTTACGAAGTGCGTTCGGATATTTAGTTTTGCCGAAGACATTCATGTTATGGCACGTAACTTGTGAACATAAAGAAAGTCCACATCAGACTGAAGAAGGAAGCTAAGCGGATCGGACTTCCTCCATATGCCGACCGGTGTCGACAGCTACGCCTTGCTACCCTCGAAAACAGGCGCGTTGCCTGTCAGGCGACTTTCCCCGCTAAAGTTTTGAATGGAGACATCTTGGAATCTACGCTCCAGTACGGACTTTGCACTCTAGGAATTTCATCTGTTTTAGACTTTTGTTCCGTCAACTTGTTAGACGTTTGTTTTTAGGAATTATGATGAGTGCCAATATTTTTTAAAGATCAAAGCCTAAATTGATCAAAATATGTAAATATTTTCTACATCTTAAATGTCAAAAAGTAACTCTTTGGAACTCACTAGACCGCCATTATTGAGCGCAAAATACTGATCCCCACAAGACGGATTGAAAACGGTTCGACTCCGTACTATCTACGAAACGCTTATTTGACCGGAGGAGGCGAATGAATCACGAGTTGTATCAGCTGCTGGAAGAATCATCCTTCGTTCACACCACGAAAATCCGACTAATACGGTGGGCCGGCACGTATCCGGAATGTCGGACGATAACCAGCTGAAAAGGGGTCTCGATATGCGACGGGCACAAAAAGGTTTAATTCATAGCGAGCAAGGTGGATCGACCAGGTGGAAGATGATTTGCGGATCCATCGTAGACTTCGTGATTGATGACGTGCAGCCATGAACCGAGCTGAAAGGAGACGACTGTGATGTACTGTAGAGACATCTCCCGTCATAGTCTGAACTTCTTCTTCTTCAATGGCTCTATATACAGTAATATCCCGATTTTATCACCCCCTGATGAATTTTTGGGTGATAAAACAGGGTATGTGACAAAATTGGAAAAAAATATTTTCATTTTTTTAATTCGTTTCACAAATATGAAACATTTTATGCCTTGGAAAGGCCAAATGCGTGAACGGTACCCGTTATTTATTGTCGAAATTGCTTACAGAATATTTCCCAGATACTCAGAAGTCGTTCGTAATAAACTACAGGTGGTGAAAGTTATTTCATGAAAATCAATGTTGTTTTTGGTATTATTTACGAAAATAAAAAGAATGACAAAATCGGGTCGAAAACGTGACAAAATCGGGTCGAAAACGTAATAAAATCGGGGGTAGACAAAATCGGGTCAACACTGTATTCCAACTGGAATTTGGCCTGCTAAGCCTACACTCTGAAAAATCTTCACGTCACGTTTACCTGAAAACAAATGTGGTTCTCATCCACCATACTTTTCACGTAAGAGTGACCTGAATGACATGTAACCTGAACGAAATTTAGTTTCCTTGAGTTACGTGATTTATCAGGTGAACCTTACTGGATCTTCCAGTACTAATGACGTGAAGCTTGAAAGTAGTTACGTGTTTGCTCAGATGAAACTGAATTGATTTGTACGTACTAGTTACGTGAACTTTTAGTGAAAGCTACATGGCAGCAGATAACCACTACATGTTTTGAAATGTATTGGCAATATAGTGATATTGGAATAAATGCAAAACTGATCAGCGACTGTCCATAAATATGAGACCTTTTCGCCCTGTTGATTTATTGATGCAAAATGATGTTTTGATCATTGGAAAGGAACGCCGTCATTTAGTGCACTTCGGAGTATCCGCAGAAACACTGTTGAAGAAAAAATCAAATATACCGGCGAATGTCGAATATAGTTTATCAGATTTCTGGAGAAATGATGTCAATGAGTATCGCTGAGAATTTGCAACCACTTTCTTGTTAAAAAATTGCTACTATTATTGCTGTTAATTAAACGAAAAGTAATTTTATACTAACGCTATCGGAAAACTGTAATTCTAGATGTCCATGCAGCTTCCTCTGCTTTCACGCCATTTCTCAACGAATCTAATAAGTTTCATCCGACCTTCGTTGACATTTTTTCCAAGGAGAGAAGATGCAGGCACGGAAAATCTCCGCCTAGATGCATCTGAAATATGACTTACCTCCGCAAAGCCAAATTATGTTTAGGTTATGTGTCATTCATTCTTACGTGAATGCCAAGTCACTCTTACGTGAAAAGTATGGTGGATGAGAACCATATTAGTTTTCAGGTAAATCTGACATGAAGATTGTTTACTATTCAGGTCTTCCGCAAATGCCGAAGCTGCAATCACACTAACACAATCTTACTTAAAATGTTTACGTGGATATACAGTCATGTTCACCAAGATTTTTAGTAAAAGTTACGTGAATTTAAGGTGAGCATTACTAACGTCACGTAACAATCGTCATTTGTTCAAGACAGATCAGTTATGTGATTTTTCACGTGAATATGACGTGATGATTTTTTAGAGTGTACTAAGGCCTGCTAATAATTTGTATGCGATGTCAAATTGAATGCCGTTTGGCATAATTCATTTGCAATACCAAATTCAACGTCGTTAATCTAATCTTGAAAACACTTATGCCATTTTGCATCAAGGTTGATGATTAAATAGAAAGTTGAAAGTCAAATAACTGTACATGCAATAAATGAGGGTAAATGACAGGAAAAATTATAAAAGCTTTTTTCTATTAACAAATAGCCGGTTCGAAAATCCATTGCTCGCGTTTCAAAGAAGGGTATATTATAGGCTAGGATATTATAGGTAGTGAAAACTAGAGGCCTGAATAAGAGAAACGCGGATAGGTATGTGCCGCCAATCGAACCGTCAAAAAACAGCAGCCAATCGAGCAGGAGACCTGTCAAGCAGCCAAAATGTTGGCTCATATACTGAAAACGGCCAATTTTGATTTTATGCCATTTTTAAATAAACAAAATTGAACATATTTTACATTAGTTTGCAATAATAAATGCAAGTCAATTATAGATTATGAAATGAAATTCCATTGTTTATTGGATTCTATTGTTATATAATGTGGACACATAAAATAGCGGATTGAGAGACTTTATCTACATAAACCATTTCTTCCTTTTCATGTGTTGTTCTTTGATGAAGAAGATTGAATGCAGTGTTGGCAGACTCATATTTTCTATCCGCGTTTCTCTTATTCAGGCCTCTAGTGAAAACGATAAGGTGATAAAGTGAATTGGGAGAAATACGTCTTCAGCAGGGTATATTCACAATTTTGCTCTATACGGTTTTACGGTATATGTAAGGGTCAGTCTGGTATAAGGCAAAAATGTGTTATTTTCCTTTCTTTAACTGCTCGCATTTGCCCGGTATAAGGCCAAATTAGCTATTTTGCCTTCTTTGAATACTCGCATTTGCTCGGGTATTGGCCGCAAAACGGTTCACCGCGAAATAGTATTCACGCAGTTGCCAAAAATTACACGCGGCGGTCCTCATGAGAACGACGCACCGTGTTTTTTTACTACCAGTATAGCCAATTCTTAGTGGGTGATAACATTGCGGCGTTTTCTAAGGTGCGGTTGTTTCTTTCGAATATAGAATGCCGCGTGGAATTTTGTGCAAATGCGCTTTTGGAAACATTACAACAGGCGAGTGGTGTATCACATTGTTGGCAGCCTACAATACTAACTGCGGAATGGTACACTCTAAAAAATCATCACGTCATATTCACGTGAAAAATCACATAACTGATCTGTCTTGAACAAATGACGATTGTTACGTGACGTTAGTAATGCTCACCTTAAATTCACGTAACTTTTACTAAAAATCTTGGTGAACATGACTGTATATCCACGTAAACATTTTAAGTAAGATTGTGTTAGTGTGATTGCAGCTTCGGCATTTGCGGAAGACCTGAATAGTAAACAATCTTCATGTCAGATTTACCTGAAAACTAATATGGTTCTCATCCACCATACTTTTCACGTAAGAGTGACTTGGCATTCACGTAAGAATGAATGACACATAACCTAAACATAATTTGGCTTTTCGGAGGTAAGTCATATTTCAGATGCATCTAGGCGGAGATTTTCCGTGCCTGCATCTTCTCTCCTTGGAAAAAAATGTCAACGAAGGTCGGATGAAACTTATTAGATTCGTTGAGAAATGGCGTGAAAGCAGAGGAAGCTGCATGGACATCTAGAATTACAGTTTTCCGATAGCGTTAGTATAAAATTACTTTTCGTTTAATTAACAGCAATAATAGTAGCAATTTTTTAACAAGAAAGTGGTTGCAAATTCTCAGCGATACTCATTGACATCATTTCTCCAGAAATCTGATAAACTATATTCGACATTCGCCGGTATATTTGATTTTTTCTTCAACAGTGTTTCTGCGGATACTCCGAAGTGCACTAAATGACGGCGTTCCTTTCCAATGATCAAAACATCATTTTGCATCAATAAATCAACAGGGCGAAAAGGTCTCATATTTATGGACAGTCGCTGATCAGTTTTGCATTTATTACAATATCACTATATTGCCAATACATTTCAAAACATGTAGTGGTTATCTGCTGCCATGTAGCTTTCACTAAAAGTTCACGTAACTAGTACGTACAAATCAATTCAGTTTCATCTGAGCAAACACGTAACTACTTTCAAGCTTCACGTCATTAGTACTGGAAGATCCAGTAAGGTTCACCTGATAAATCACGTAACTCAAGGAAACTAAATTTCGTTCAGGTTACATGTCATTCAGGTCACTCTTACGTGAAAAGTATGGTGGATGAGAACCACATTTGTTTTCAGGTAAACGTGACGTGAAGATTTTTCAGAGTGTATATACCGCCAAATGATACAAATGAGTGGAATACTGCGCAATTATATATTGTACACCATGTAGTACACCAATACCGCAAATTGTCGTACAATCTTTATTATGGGCGCTTTACCGTAATATAGCAATACAAATATGATGTGAATTGTGCCAAATGGCTATTAATTGATCAACTTATATGAATTATGCCAAATGGCCTTTATGTTAAACAGCCGTCAATTTGACACCGCATAATAGTTATGCCAAAAGGTCATTATTCCAAACAGCCTTCAATTTGATACCGCATACAAATCATGTCAAATGGCCTTTATTCCAAACGGCCCTTATGCCAAATGGCCATTATGTATAAAAAGGGGAGATGCATTGCTGGAAGAGTCCATAATTGGGCGTTTGGGCATTCTGAAAAAGCGTTACGAAATTATCTAAAATTTTGAACGTTAGTAGAACTTACAATCTCATATGCTCTAACAACAGCATAAAGGGTAAAGTCATATTACAATAAAATCATTTTTACAAACATTAAAAATAAACACTTAAGAACACATTGATTCAACAAATTAAAATAACTGACGATCTCTCTGTGCCCCGAGGAAAAGGTCCAATGTGTTGCCCATTGCGAGATATGACGAGTTCCATTAAAGGTTTTGTCCATCAGTCAAATCCCGCAAATGCGCTTTCATTGCGTTTTGCATTTTTACTACAACAGCCAAGTAGTTGTATTTATAGCTTGATTTGATGTAGGATTCACATTCTATTTGGCCATGCATATTTTAAATTTTAATAGCAATCGACAGAAACTATCCAGCATTATTATGATTATTTGAAACTATTAGAGCAGCGCAATAAAACGACTTGCTCGTATGGTGGTTGAAAACAGAATGAATTGAATTTATGACATATTTGTCATTATTGGCATTAATTAACGGCTTACTATGATTAACATCACAACACTCCTCCTTAAGACGATTATTGGGAAACTCCCATAGCTTGTCGATTTCGATCCAGTTTGATTCGTTGTAGAGCTTTTGTCAGTCCATCTGCCACCTGTTCGTCAGTGCTAACATAGTTTATATTTACTATCTTTCGATCCAGAGCATCACGAATATAATGGTGCCGAATGTCGATGTGTTTTGTCCTTGGAGTGTAGCCGCCATTTTGTGCAATACATATAGTGCTTTGATTATCACAAAACAAATCTATTGACTGCTTTGGGCCGAACTGTGATAGGAGTCCTTGCCACCATGATGCTTCCTGTACCGCTGCAGACAACGCCATATATTCTGCTTCGCAAGTAGATAATGCTACGGTTGACTGCCTTTTACAAGACCAAGATACCGCACCGCCTTGTAGCAGAAATATATATCCACTAGTTGATTTCCGGTCATCTGTGTCAGCGGCCCAGTCTGCGTCAGAAAAACCAATGATCTTTTTGTTTCCTGATGCTGAATATTGAAGTTTCATTTTTGAAGTTCCTCTCAGATAGCGCATCAAGTGTTTCACTGCCTGCCAATGATTAGATCCAGGATTTGTATTGTATCTGCTCAAGTGGTTTACAGCAAACAGGATATCAGGTCGTGTGCACTGGGCAAGGTACATTAGGCACCCAACTGCCTCTTGATACGGCACCGTTGCCGTTTGTTTAGCTTCTTCCACATTCTTCGGTGACATTTCTTTAGTTAGCTTGATAGTATTGTTCATTGGTGTTGTAGCGGCTTTTGAATCTTGCATGTTGAAACGGACTAAAATCGATTCAATATAGACTTCTTGATCTATTGTTATACCATCTTCGGTTTGCGTAATCCGGATCCCCAAGCAACTTTTCGCTGGTCCAAGATCCTTTATGCGGAACTGCTCAGCTTTACCTTTACTTCATTTTTTATTTCTTCGTCGTTGGAAAACAACATTAGATCATCTACATAAATTGCAACAAACAGAATCTTGCCGTTGCAGGTCTTGTAATATAAGCATGGATCGTAATTTGATGCCTTCAAGCCTAACTTCTTGAGTGCTGCATCTAGTTTTGCATTCCATACGCGGCTTGTCTGCTTTAACCCGTATAAAGCTTTCTTCAATCGGCATACTAACGGTCGCTTTCCAGGTTGCTCAAAACACGGAGGCTGCTCCATATATATTTCTTCTTCCAGATCACCTTGCAGAAAAGCGGTGACAGCATCCATTTGATCGACCAGAAGATTATGCTTAGCAGCGAGCGCAAATAAATACCAAAGCGAACTGTGACGAACCACTGGCGAGTAGGTTTCATCGTAGTCCACCCCCTTTCGCTGAGAGTAGCCTTTGATAACGAGTCTTGCCTTATAGCGATCGATGTTCCCGGCAGCATCAACTTTTGTTTTGAAAACCCATTTACATTTTATAGCCTTCCTTCCTTCAGGGAGATTCGTCAGTGACCATGTATTGTTATCCAGTAACGCCTGGTATTCCTCTTGCATTGCTTTCTTCCAGCGTTCGGAATCGTTCCGTGACAGTGCATCTTGATGAGTGTATGGATCATCAACTGTTGAACTTCTATTGTCAAACTTGGGTGCTGTGATTCCACTAAACTGACCCTGGCTCAAAAGTTCCATAAACGCTTGTGAACTGCCGGTTTCTTGTTGGAATGTTTCGGCAACATTGGGTTGGTCATTGCTCTGCGACTCCGTGGATGAATAGTTATTTTAGCTGTGAGTCAGTTTGATTCTGAGAAGGAATGCAACTGGGAAGACCTTTTGGTGGTACTATAAAATCGTTGTACCTGGGAGTTTGTGCTCCCGACCGCTGCGCCTCGACACCTGTGACCTAGGTGGATATGAGAATTGTCGCGGTGGAAGCACAGAGGTCATGTCTATTACAGTGTCATTAGCAATATCAGCACTATCCTCATCGAACGTGTCATCGGAAGTTTCATCATTGACGTCGGTAAACAACTCGTCATCGTCGTCATCGCTTAATACTGCTTCATTTTGAATACACTCTTGCGGAGATAAAGAAATCGCTTCCTCGTGCTCTAGGAGAATAATCGTTTTCCGGTTTGAAGTTTCATGAATTGGGACAGCAGCATCAACGCCTTCGTTAATAAAATTTACTTCATGACTTATTACGATTTTCTTGGACTGCAGATTGTACAATCTATATCCCTTTGATTCTTCGTCGAAACCAGTCAAGATGCATTCTTCAGACTTGGCATCCCACTTCTTGCGCTTTTGCTTCGGAGCGAAAACCATTGCATTTGTTCCGAAAATCCGAACATGAGACAGATTAGGTTTCCTACCCGTCCATGCTTCTTGAGGTGTAACATTGTGACCTTTAGTTGGAGAACCATTTAACAAGTACACTGCCGTGGCCACAGCTTCTGCCCAAAATTCTTTGGGTACCTTTGCCATGTGCAACATGCACCTAGCACGTTCCGTGATCGACCTGTTTGCACGTTCCGCCATACCATTTTGCTCAGGAGTATAAGCATTTGTCGTCTGATGAATGATTCCGTGTTGCTTCAAATAATTTTTGAAACCAGCATTGACGTATTCTTTTCCGTTGTCTGTTCTGAGCATCTTCATCTTTCTTCCAGATTGTCTGTCTGCCATAGCGTGGAAATCCCGAAAAGTTTGAATGACCTCAGCTTCCGACTTCGTTTTCAAAAAATACGTCCACATTCTACGCGACTTGTCATCGATGAAAACAATGTAGTAGCGGCTTCCTCCTAGCGACTTGACCTCCATTGGCCCACAAATGTCAGAATGAACTAGATCAAGTATCCCATCAGCACGAGAACCTTGCTTGCAGAAAGGATGTCGACTATGCTTGCCCATTGGGCATACCTTGCAGTCCGTCATATTACCTCCAACAATATTGACTACGGTCACCAATCCATTGGCCAGGCTACGCACGCCATTAATATTGAGATGTCACAAACGTTGATGCCAGACTTTCAAGCTTGCTGCTGATGAGCATACCATAACGCAATTCTTAGATTGTTTTCGTTCTACTAGCTTGAACAGATCATGTTGATGACTACCAGTGGCTATGATGTCGCCGTCTTGATTTATCACCTTGCATCCTTCATTGTTGAAGATGACAGAGTGGCCCTTATTCACAATCTGGTTGACCGACAATAGATTCGCTGATAGATCCGGCAAGTACTGAACTTCGCGAACAGGAATCTCGTCGTCACTACATCTAGGCTTCAGTAATATTGATCCAGTTGCTGCTATTTGCATAGTACCTCCGTTCGCTCCTACTACAGTACCACTTGAAGGCTTTGCGTTTGTCAACAGGTTACTGTTTCGCGTCATATGTATGCTAGCACTGGAGTCGAAAAACCATGCTTCATCTTCCATCGGCCCGAAAGTAGACAATACGCAGGGCTGGTAGCGATAAATGCCGTTCAAAATAGTGACTTAGTGACCAACGATGACGAAAAAAGTGACCAAATAGTGACTTTCAGAAGCAGAAAAAGTGACCAAATAGTGACTTTTGTATGAGCTGAGGTGCATTCGTATTGTCACTGTGTAACTCGTAGTAGACCGGAAACTAGGGATATCATGTTTTTTTTTTCAAATCCTTATTAGAATGCTATCAGAAATCAAGAAAAGACAAAAATTACGAAAGCAAGAGGATTACTACTGCTGGCCGTGTGCATCTTCACCGTAACTAGGGAGAGGATGGATCTTAGCAGGGGGCAACCGACTTGGCGACACCATCATAAATACCACGAAGTTGGATATTGAGGAAGATATAAGTTGGGACATCCAGAGGCTAGCAATATGACCATGGTAAACCTTATTCCGTAACACACCACCTAATGGTATTTACCCAGCGTCACGGGTAAAGCAAGTTCTACGGCATTGTGGTAATGAAGTTTAACATGAGCTCGAAGTTTTTCGTGAAACTGCAGTTTGTGTATGAAAAGGCAGAATGAAATAGGGTGGGTGTACCAATTGTCGCCATACATAAGAACAATTATTTTAAAAAAAGGCATATGGGTGGACTTTATATATCAAGCGAAAGGTTTTATTTCCTGCTCCTCAGAACAGCTGTGAAAACCACAATAAAATTTGTTATTATCCTTAAAATTGATTAATCCATAATAGGAACGCATGCACCAGTTGTGGCACTATTCTTAATTTTGGTTCCTTATTTGGCAAATCCCATTGTTTTTTTTTATGGGACTGGCCAAATTGAGACCACTAGTGCGACAACTGGTGCAAAGGACGTCAAAAATTAAGCAAAATTAATTTTTACAATTATGCATTGCTTGTTTTGAATGAGATCAAAGGTGTTATCGTATCATATGAATATGCTTTATCGATAAATATATTGCGGTGATTTGATTGGCCATTTGGCATATAAAGCACTAGTGCGACAACTGGTGCTATAGCCACAACTGGTACATCTAGCCTATAACAAATTTTGCGCTTGTACTGCCGTTCAAAAAATATTGTCTCGTCAAAATATATTCCCAAATGTTTCATCATATATAGATGATTCAGCTGCAAGACAGTGTGAAAAAGTGCTAGAACGAAGCCCAATCCAAAAGGCTTTCGCTAATTTTTATGTAGTTAGACGTGTGAACATTCGTTTTGGCACGTTAAAAATTCGGTTCTTCGGTAAAAAAGCAATAAAATGATCTAATCAATTACTAGACAGAGAATTATTTGAAATCACAAAGCTTATGAATCTTTATTAGGACAAATTGTTAAAAAAGTTGATGCAGAAATTACTTTAGAAAACTCTGAATTTTTTTTAGAAATTTCAGCGGAAGTTGTTTTTTTTTGTGGAAAACCTTGTGGAATTTTTTTTTCAGAAATTGTGCGGAAAATGTGAGGATTTTTTTTTCAAAAATTTTGCGTAAAATTCTTGTGAAATCTTTCTCCAGGAGTTCAAACGGAGATTTCAACAGAAATCCGATGCCAAAGGTCAGCACAAAAACTTCCGGAAATTCTTTCATACCATAAATTCAAGGCAAAATATTTTGTAGACATTCCTGCTGTCTTTCAGGAATTTCCGCGGGAACTGCACGTCAATTATTGTAAAAATATCTCCACGAATTCCTGAAAAAAAATCTCTTTCAAATACAAGCAGATTTTTTTATGAATTTCGGTAGAAATCTTTTTGGGAATTCCTGTAGATATTGTTTGGTGAATTCCTAAGTAAAACCTTCCGAAAATTATTTACGGAATTTTACAGGAAGATTTTGCGGTCATCGCTACAGAAATTACAGTTAAAGTTCCTCCAAAGTTAGGAAGCTTTTTATAACAAAGGTGGATTTTTCTCCAGATACAGGCAGCTTTCCCAACTTAGAAAGTAGTGCGCCGGATTCGCCTAATAATGCGCTAAACAACACATCAATTAGTTCGACAGATAAAACTTCGGAAGAAAGTTCGGTTCGGAAATCCGAATTCTAATGTGGTGCTACGTCAACAATATCATGCTGTGTGGTTCGTCGTAGAGGGGTTAATCAATTAGAAACTGAGAAATATCTCGGAATTATGTCAAAATGGACGTGACAAAAAATGGATATTCAGAAACGATGAAAAATTACAACAAAAAGTTTGTTAAACTTTTTCGTAGCCCGGGCGTAGCGCGGCTCGACTGAAATTATATTTAAGATTAATCGAATGTTCAATCACATTAATAGGTACAAATTCGGTTCACTTACAATTAAGTTTTCTGATATAGAGCGAGTAGCTGTTAAACCTATACTTGCTTCGAGGTTATCGTTGAAAGCCTGTTATTATTATACAAGGTGAATTACAGTACCTCATTGAGTGGACTAATTCAATACTATTACTCACGGTTTTTTCACTATAAGAAAATTCTGTTCATCCTAAATTCACTTCTGGAGAATATAATACGTGCGGAAATCTATCTAGGAATATTGAATAGTAATCGCACTATTAGACATAAGAATATTTATAGGACTATTTAATTACACTTCACCTTCTAATGAACTCTGAGGTTGCTGGAGTTCAATTGGTATGGTATTTTCTACGATTTAGGCACTAATATAAACTGTTGAATAATTTAGCAATAATTTGTTTCACGTGATTACAATGCTTGCTGTTTCGATCAACAATATTCTGCTAGTCATCCCGGGTTGTCGTATCCTTTTGACAGGTTCATCTATACGACGACGTTTGATGCTGAATGTAGTGGTAGGTTACGGAGGCGCCGTACATCAAAAAAGGGTCTATCTGTCTCGCGCGTCAACACCCCGACCCGTGAGGCCTAACCGTTACATGGTCTTACCACCTTCTAATACGTCCAGTAGAGCCACTTTGATCGAAGGTCGTTGAAGTATTCCCGAATCTGTCTGGATATCCACCTTGCGTACCTGGCCATCGTTTGCTGGATAGGTTTTAATTATTCGACCTCTGAGCCAGCCGTTACGTACAGTTTCGTCGACGATTACTACGAGATCACCTTTTTGAAGTGGACGAACATTGAAGAACCATTTAGTTCGTCGAGCAATAGTTGGTAGATAGGACTTAATCCAACTTGTCCAAAACTGATCCAGCAAATGCTGCATTACTTTCCAGTTGGTATGTAGAGACACTGGCTCACTGATGGGAATTTTCACGGGACTATTCACTCCACTGGAGCTCATCAAGAGGAAGTTATTGGGAGTGAGAACTTCCTGGCCAGGAAATTCAAGTGGCACGAATGTAAGCGGTCGTGAATTAACAATCATGGTGGCCTCTGAGAGTAATGTAGTCAGTCCTTCGTCATCTAGCTTTTCACGGTGTGCAAGCACCTTCAAGGCGTCCTTGATTGAACGGACTTTCCGTTCCCACACACCACCCATATGCGGAGCGGATGGTGGGTTAAAATGCCACTCTGTTGCAGCGTTAGTAAAGCTACTGGCGATGGCGAAGTTGATAGATTTTATTTCTGTAGCTAATTCTCTGGCGGCACCTCGAAAATAGGTTCCGTTGTCGCTGAAAATGTTCTGTGGAGCTCCCCTTTTGTCAACAAAACGGCGAATAGCCATTTTACATGACTGGATCGTCAAGGTATGCACTACCTCTAAGTGTACAGCACGTATAGACAGGCATGTGAAGATCGCCACCCATCTTTTCGCATTACTACGCCCTTGTTTAATGATGAGTGGACCAAAATAGTCAATGCCGGTGTGCGTAAATGGACGAACAAATGGAGTAACTCGTGGCTCCGGCAATGGAGCCATTTTTGGTGCATCCGGTTTGGCTCTGTATACGCGGCACCACATACACTGCTTACTGACCTTCTTCGCCACTAAACGTAGCTTAGAAATATAGTAGAGCTGTCGAAGCTCGTTAACGACAGTCTCGATGCTGGCGTGAGCGTATCTTTGATGAAAGCGTAGCACTAGTAACTCGGTAACGTAGTGCTTTCGGGGAACAATTATCGGATTCCGGAAACTGTAGGGATAGTAAGCTGCCTTTGGATCAATTCGGCTTTCCATCCGCAGCACTCCGTCGTCGTCTATGAATGCCGATAGTTTTGACAATGAGCTAGTTTTGGGTAGCCTTATTTCTTTCACCTTGGTTGATACGCTGTTTTTCAAAATGGAAATCTCCTCTCCATACTCCTCTGCTTGAACTAATCGCCATAAGCTCTTTTCGGCCATCACGTAGTCTCGACTAGTTAACGTAACCGTGCCTGATCGGGACCGAACTTGTTGTTTTGTTGAGCAGCAATTAACGAAATGGTAGATATAGGCCAAAGATCTAATAATATCTTCATACCGTGAGAATTTAGTCCAATCTAGTACTGAGTCGGTCATGATTTTGTGGTGTAGGTTCGTTGCCCTCATTTCTTCCATCGGTTCATCCAGTTGTAGTTTCTTCACTGGCCATTCTTCTTCTGGTAACCAGAGAAAATCTGGTCCACGATACCATTTGCTTTGCGAGTCGAAACATGGACCGTTGCCCCACTTAGTTGCTGCATCTGCGATGTTGAACCGAGTAGATACCCATCGCCAATCTTCTACTGTTGTTTCTTCTAGGATTTCCGTTGTTCTGAACTGCACATACGGTCGATACTTGCGAGGATCGGCACGTAGCCATGACAGAAGAACTGTTGAATCAGTGTGGAAGTACCGTCTGGTGATCTGCAGCGAATGGTTTTCCGATATGGTTTTCATGAGCCGTACGCCAATCACACCTGCGTTCAATTCGTTGCGTGGTATGGATTGCGGTCGTAATGGCGTAACCTTTGCCTTGGCAGCTACCAGAGAACACCGGGGGATTCCGCGATCAATAATGCGGAAATAGGCAACGCTGCAATAAGCGAGCTCACTCGCGTCCACAAACACGTGTAGCTGTAAAGAGCGATAACTTTCCCGTTCATAGTTGGGGAAATAACAGCGGGGAATCTGTAGTTTGCTCAGCTCGGGAACCAGTTTTATCCACCGTTTCCAATTTAAGAAGTCACGATCGGTTATAGGATCGTCCCAATTAATTCCAGATCTCCATATGTTCTGGATAAGGATTTTACCGTGAATTGTAAAGGAAGCTATCAGGCCAAGCGGGTCGAAAAGACTCATTACCACACGCAAAACTTGCCTTTTAGTAGGCACCATTTTACCAGATAATAGTGGAAGGAGATCCTTATGGAACTCAGCCGAGAATACAAACAGATCTTCATCCGGTTTCCAGAGCATCCCTAGGACACGTTCGGCAATTTTGGACTTTTCGGCGATGAAATTCTTTGCTGCTTGCACCGTGGTGTATTCCGCCCCGATGCGTCTCAGGATTTCTTGATCGTTCGACTGCCAGTTGCGGATCTCGAATCCGGCTTTGCTATGTATTTCGCGAACTTCGACCGCCAGCTTGACCGCTTCTTCGATAGTGTCTCGACTATCCAAGTAGTCGTCTACATATGTGTTCTCCTTAATAGCCCTTGCTGCCTCCGGGTATTCTTCTTGGTACTCCAATGCATTCAGATTTTTCGCATATTGAGCCGAACAGGGCGAACAGGTTGCCCCAAACGTCGCCACGTCCATGATATAAATGTCCGGGTTTGAGGTGGGGTCCGCCCGCCAGAGAAATCTTTGTGATTGTTTGTCCTCTTGTTTGATACGCAACTGATGAAACATCTGTTTTATGTCACCAGCTACAGCAAACTGCTTTTGGCGGAACTGGCAGAGCACAGACATGAGTGGCGTCAACAGATCTGGTCCAGTTAGTAGCATGGTGTTTAATGAGACACCACCTACGCGCGCGGCAGCATCCCATACGATGCGCACTTTATCAGGTTTACGTGGGTTGCGAACGATTCCAAGTGGTAGGTACCACACTCGAGGGTTGTTGAGCTGTCGCAACTCGTCTTTAGTTGCTTTATGAGCGTATCCCTGTTCCTGATAATCCCGTATCTGTGCTTCCACATTTCTTCGGAGTTCTGGATCAGTTTGCAGTCGTCGTTCAAGGCATTTAAGCCTCCTTACCGCCATCGGATAGCTGTCGGGGAACTGTATTTCTTCGCTTTTCCATAATAACCCGGTTTCAAACCGTCCGGATTCTGTTCGCCTAGTAGTCTCTTTGAGTATTCGTCTAGCTCGTAACTCCTCCTCTGATTCTTGCGCAGGTGTAACTGTTACACCTAGTTGTTCCATTTCAAAAAACGCCTTCACTAAATTATGAAGTTCCTGATCCTGAGAGCAGTCACAAACGTGCATCATAGTTTGGCCTTTCACTGTCCCCCGTCGTCCACCGAATATCGTCCAACCCAGTTTTGTCTTGATTGCAACTGGCTCTTCATCTCGTCTCTCACGCTTGCTGAGTTGCAACTTCAATCGGGCGTTATCAGCCCCAATCAAGATCGTCGGAACTGCTTTCGAATAACTTTTGATTGGCAGTCCTCGTAGATGTGGATAATTACTTACGAGTTCAGAGTAATCCAAGCTTTGCCGCGGAAGTCCTAGACTGGCAACCGTCTGTACTTGTGTTAAGACATACTGCGCTTTCACACCATCCCCAGATATTATAACTTGTACACGTTTGGATGTGGGTTCATTTCGCGTTACATTGTTTGACATAGCATTGTAGACATAGCGAGCTTTTTTCCCCTTCTACGCCGAGTTTTTCCGCAATACTGTTTTCAAGAAGTGTCACATGGGCTTGGCTTGGTGTCGGATACTGTTGCAGATAGTACGGCGGTGGCCAGTACGGTGGTATTGGTTGCTGGTACCACGAAGGATATGGTAGATGCGCTTGTGGTGGCAGGGACGGAATTTCGTTGCCTGTCGTAGAAGGAAACGCTTGGTGTGGAATGTAGTGATTCGACGCGGGCACTCCCACGGCTAACCCTGCCATACTTTCACGGAACTCTTGATTCACGGGGGGATGCGTAAAGAGAAGGGGTTCATTGTTGTTGGCCGTTACCGTAGAAGTCATTACTGTATCACTACTTCTGTGTAGAACCGGCTGACGCGCCGTAGATACAGTTTGTCCGATGACATTGACCGGCTTTCTCGTACCCACCGCTTCGTTTGCGAAAAGTGTTGATACTTGTGTTGTCGTAGGAATTGTGAGAGGTGCTTTGCATACCACAATTGGCGCCATTGTGGCCGAATGTCCTGCCGCAGGAAGTTGTGACATCCTTATTCTCGAAGAAGACAATGTAGGGAGTGCCGTTGTGCTCAAAATTTGGCTGGTGGAGAAAGGCTCCATTGAACATCCAGCCAGGTTCATCGATGCTGCGGTGTAAATCGGCACTGACGATGCTAGTTTCATGTTGGAGAAATTGCTCTGGATTGGTTCCATGACACGCGTACATTCAGGTGGGGGAAGAGTTTGGTCGTTTGTGTTTGCTGGCACTGCTCCGCTTAGCGTGAAAAGATTTTCCATAATTTTTGTTGGTTTTTCTGAGAAATTTAAGGGTTCAGTAGGCCTCGATGATTTCGTTGGAGGAAGCAGCTGTTTTGGTAATCCGACCGGTGTATTAGAAAGAGATAGATCTACTTTTTCCGAGGAAGCTGTGACTCTTGGCTGTTCATGCTGAGTAGTCGTGTATTGCTGCTGATCCTGGGTGGCCATTTGTGGACGTTCGTACGGCGTTGCCTTGGCTCCGGTTTCTACCTGACCCGAGATTATTGGGGTAGAGGTTTGGCCGGTTTCTGGCTGTAGTTTCTCAATAACCTTATTTTCCGTCGCAAAATCCTGTTCTGCTACCCAGTCTCCAACTCTGCTATGACGACTATGTCGGCTTTGATGGCTTCGCAGACTTCCAGCTACCGATCTCCTAGCTTCGATCTCTGCTTCCAATTGGTGTTTCGCCAACAGAAATTCACGTTCTTTGTCGGCTTGTTCTTTCCGGATTTTGTCATCAAGGGCTTTGGCTTCCGCAAGCTGTCTTAGCCGCAATTGGGCGCTCGAAGCCGTCGATAGTTCGGATCCGCAATACGTAGAACAGTTCGGACAACGCCAGGAACGATCACATATTGAAGATTGTACGCCTGCGCATCCAAAATGCCACCAACCGTTGCAATTATCACATGCCACCATGTCCTCGGCCGCATCCGGACGATTGCAACTCTTGCAACTGATTGTTCCATCTCGAAGAGTGAGGTTAGGGTTGGTCACGCTCATCGTGACTCGTTAATTTCGAGTTTGTTAAACTTTTTCGTAGCCCGGGCGTAGCGCGGCTCGACTGAAATTATATTTAAGATTAATCGAATGTTCAATCACATTAATAGGTACAAATTCGGTTCACTTACAATTAAGTTTTCTGATATAGAGCGAGTAGCTGTTAAACCTACACTTGCTTCGGGGTTATCGTTGAAAGCCTGTTATTATTATACAAGGTGAATTACAGTACCTCATTGAGTGGACTAATTCAATACTATTACTCACGGTTTTTTCACTATAAGAAAATTCTGTTCATCCTAAATTCACTTCTGGAGAATATAATACGTGCGGAAATCTATCTAGGAATATTGAATAGTAATCGCACTATTAGACGTAAGAATATTTATAGGACTATTTAATTACACTTCACCTTCTAATGAACTCTGAGGTTGCTGGAGTTCAATTGGTATGGTATTTTCTACGATTTAGGCACTAATATAAACTGTTGAATAATTTAGCAATAATTTGTTTCACGTGATTACAATGCTTGCTGTTTCGATCAACAATATTCTGCTAGTCATCCCGGGTTGTCGTATCCTTTTGACAGGTTCATCTATACGACGACGTTTGATGCTGAATGTAGTGGTAGGTTACGGAGGCGCCGTACATCAAAAAAGGGTCTATCTGTCTCGCGCGTCAACAAAGTTCTTACCCTTATAATACTTGTTAAACGAGTGCTCAAGAGTATAATGCATTCAATAATGGCTTGGAAATATCAAAAAAAAAAAAAATGTGTAAGCATAGACATCAAATGTGGAGTCCCTTCTCAACGCCATTTTGCTATCGAAAACAAAAGCCTACGCTCCTTATTTATTAAATTTCCACCCAAAACTAAATCCGCGCGAAGCCTCAAAACCGTTATGTAAATCCGCATCAAATCCGCGAAAACAGCAAAAACCGCGAAAATCTCGAAATCCGCGTAGTCGTAACAATCCTGCGCTTTACAAACGGAGTTGCCTAAACGTAAACCCAAGCTTTGCTGTGTGGTCTGCATACGGGCCTCTCGATCCCGAAGTCCATGGTTCGAATCCACTCTGCCTTTCATAAGACGGCCTTGGAGCAATTTCTCAAACTTTATATATTTTGCTAACAGATTTACATTTGATTTGGTTGATGATAATGGTAGGCACAAATGATTTTTATTTTGAACTTTTTTTTTGCAAACGGTAGTGCGAAAAAAGTGACTTTAGTGACCATTTTTCGAAAAATAGTGACTTTAGTGACTTTTGGATGTAAATAGTGACTTTTTAGTGACTAGGCTCAAAATAGTGACCAAGTCACTAAAAAGTGACTTGCTACCAGCCCTGCAATACGGCACAGAATGCGTTCTCCTTTTTCAAACTTCGGCAATCCTTAGCTATACATATGACCATACTTCGCACATTTTCGACACTTTGGTCCTTTAGGTGGATTCGGTTTCTTTATTTGCTTACCGGGGTTACCATATCTTTTATTCGTTGCGAACGCCGATTCACTTGACAAAATACGCACCTCTTGAAGTTTCGTTTTGATAATGTCGCCAGTGATGGCTATGCCCGAGTTCTCCAGCGCCATGATCATTGGACGATAATTGTCAGGTAAACCAGCCAACAACAGGGTTCCAATCCATTCTTCGCCGATTGCCCGTTGAGTTGATGTGCAGTCGATATGATTTGATTTACGTAAACTTCCAGAGATTCACAAGATGACAGTTCAGTCTTGATCAATTTGTGAAGTAAAGCGACTTGCCTAGTCAAACCTGAATCTTCGAAAGCTTTCTCTAGTTTTACCCAGACTTCACGCGCCGTCGATGCTTCTTTCACATGAATATAATTGATGGGATCAAGAAGTAAGATGATCTTCGCTCTTGCCATACGATCCTTGTTTGCGTTTACGTCTTCGTAGGTTCCGTCGTCCTTCTTCTTCGGTTTCACAACGCACCAGATATCCTCGAGCTCTAAAAAAGTTTGTACAGCGAACTTCCAGGTGGCCCAGTTATCTCTACCGGTTAAACGTTCGATTCCAGGAAGATTTGTACCGACTATGCTACTACCTACTACCAGGTACGAGACGGCATCTTAAATATCATAAGTTTTTTTCAATAATGGTTTGCGAATAGGCCCATAACCTATTAGAGCAGCGCAATAAAACGACTTGCTTGTATGGTGGTTGATAACAGAATGATTTTAATTTATTATTTGTCATTGTTGGCATTAATGAACGGCTTACTATGATTAACATGATTAACATCACAACAGAAACTATTGATAAATATTGTCCAACTGTTGAAAATTAAAATTGGCAAAACTAGCGGAAATCTTTGACTCTGAAGCCGTGAGGTAGGCAACAATTTCCTATAAATGATCATCAACATTGGAGTTAAAAACAGTAGCATTTAGATAGGAAATTGTCAATCAGTTGATTGGTTAATTTCCATAAACCATCCTAAACGGTACTTTGCCCAACTTCTTATATGGGGTCGTTTCTGGTATTGAACCCCTTCATTTAAAAAAGCAGATTATTTTTATGATTTTAGCAAAATAAGAATCTGGCATTTGTTCCGCCTTAAATATCACTAGATCAAATTTTACAAACCCTAAAAGTATGTAAATTCACCGAGTCAAAGGTTTTTGCGTAGGTGCCGCGTAGTAAAAAAAAAAGCCAGAGTCACAAAAATAACGTAAAACATCCCGTTTTTTTTTCAATTGGGTACTTTATTAGCGCGATTTTTTATGAATTTTAAAAGTTCATCACGGTAAAACATCACGTAAAAAACGACTCAAAAATCACGCGCATAAAAAACGGCCAACAAACTGATTCCCGTTTACACTCTTATGTAGTGTCAAAAAATTGTGTTCACTTAATATTTGCATTATAATACAAAATTTATTTCATAGAAAAGAACATCCCAAGTCGCGAAGATGAGTAGAGAATGCCAAACCGCACACAAACTCATCTGTCATGATTTCTGCAGAAGCTGACTCTTGCTCTGCTACATCGAAGAACAAGAAAAATGCTCACCGATGTAGAAAAGGTGTTTGCTGAAAAAATATTACCTGTTGACCCCCACTTCACCCACAACCCGATTTCATCCTTATCCAAACTGGACTTTCGAAAAGATTTACATCCGAGTTTGCAGCCCAAATAAAAACTCAATCAAATGCCCCCAAGTACTGAAGCTCTTCCTATCGGTACTCACCATTATTGGAGACAGCGACCTCCGCCAGGTTTGATTCCGCTTCCATTTTTCTCCGCTAAAACGCTCTACACAACTTTTCGCCTTCCCTTTGCTACTTTCCTCCGTGTAATGCCGCTGCCGCCGCGTGTTGCCGTCTCACTTACTCCCGGTGGCCGTTCGTCCCGTTTCCACTTTATACACTCGCTGGCCAACACAGTGCGTTGCTTTTGATGCCTTCTCCGTTGCCACACTCTTCCTCCACCGCTTTACTTCACCCACTCCACCGTCTCACCCGAAAGCAGCAAATCCCAACCAACAAAAGAGAAAGATGTCCAGCAGCAGCTCCTCTTCTTCGTCGTCGTCGAAGTTGTGATCGCGAAAACTTTCCCGCACACTTTTCACCTACAAATTCCGCTTTGAATGGGCACTTTTCACTTTGATCGAACGCGTAACGAACGATTCTACAGTTTTCCACCAGTTTGAGGCTGATTATACGCGAAAAACACGACCAATTTCCGTTTCGCCGAGCCCGATCGAGTCGCTGTACTTTTTAATGCACGCGAGCCAGCGTTGCCAAGAGCGGACGTTTGGCAAAAAATCGACAGCTCGAAACGGTGAAAAGCTATGGAAGCGTTACCTTTTCATAGGCATAATAAGTTCCTACTCTAATATTCTTATAGCCCTTACTAAAAAGAATAATTATCTCAACTTCTTTGCAGATCAACTATTATTTGTTTACGAGTTTAATTAATAAGAAAATGATGTAAAAAATGGCAAATCTTTTAGGAGTTGATTAATTTCAATTTAATATTTTTAATACGACCTAAATGGTTTCACTGGAAAATATTTGCCATCACTGTTTCCAAGCCGCCATCCAAGATGGACGTCTGATGTGCGAATCTTGATCGGTGCCGCTAGTTGTTGGAATTTTCTTGCAGAGACGTGTTACGAAATAGGCCGTTATCTTTTTTGAGAGGTGTACACGGAAGAAACAAAGTGCTCAAAAGTTAGTTCTTTTCACCCAATTTTGAAATAGACCTACACGGAAATTTTCGTTTTCCCATTGACCATAGTGCATGATAACGCCCGAATAGAAATAAATGGTACGCCGAATGGTTGATATTATTGGCATTCCATTCCACTTGTAATCATTTTAAACTGTATGATACTTGTACAATTATATGATTGACAGAAATAAAACCACGATCGTATATAATAATTTGCAGATTATACATGTTATAATAAGGATTACCTGATATCATACTATTGTATACGTATCTAACCATAAATAATTTAGATATTCACCAACACAGAAATGAAGTTGTTTCTTTTTCAGTGTGATAGTGACAATCGCATCGGAAACAGATCCAACTGCCATCCAAGTTTTATTGAAGTCAATGGCGGTGTGCATTGTGTTTGTGCGAAAGAAAAAAAAATAACGGATTATAATGCATGTAAGTATAAACTCAACTATGCAAAACATGAATAATATATATTAATTGTTTAATTCCAGAAATATCAACCTCATACCTGTAACGGTTATATTGAAAGCACAGAACAGGCACGAGTGTGAGCTCCCTCGGATGATCTGTTGACACTGTTTATACACATGCATAGGTGCGCTGGTTCGCATGTATGTGAGACCTGATCAAGTGTTGCATTTTGCATCGAGTGTGGATCGAGGAGTTGAGCTACCGGGAAACAGTACGCCTTTACGCCATGCGGATGTGGTTGAGCAGCGAAAAAACGCTTGCGAAGGTGAGAATAATTTATGATGGGCTTGGCTTAATAACCATTTTATATAAAAATCAGCGCTGGCGTTCTAAATATTCCATGGGGCATGCTTATCAAGAAATCGGGGCATGAAAAATACACATCCAGGATTGATTTCAAGCTGTTATTCATTGTTTTCTTTGATTTCTTATAGGAACATGCAGCACCATCGAAATCTGCGAAGAGGCACTGATGATAATAACATAATTTCAATATAATATGGTATGTAAATAATAATTATATAAGATGGTAAATTAAATATAAATAAAACTTGTTTGATGATCATTTATTTATTATTTATAAACTGAGAAAACACCTTCTTAACTATCATATCCAGTATCGTAGTTCGTAGAATAATATTATACATCCTGTGGTCTGTCCGGCCAACGGAGCGGAATAATTGAAGAGACGGATAATTCCAATTTTTTAACGATTTATTGACGGTTGTTAAAAAATTCCTATAATTGGATAAATCAGTTTCATACAGGCCACATTGAGTTGGTCTTACTTACGTTTAGTATATAACGTCACGCTTTTCTACCGTCCTATTTCCCTCAACTATTCGTTAGCTATAAACCTAGTAACTATACAGAAGCTTGATTAGCTTTAATTGTTTTTGACCGAATTATTCATAAGGCTTACATTGAATTCATGTATCCAACATGTGTGTAAACTAGGGTTATAATTGGTTGGTCGGGTCACCGTTCTAGAATTCAGAAAACTATAAAGAAATTCAAGAAACTAACATAGAAATTCAAGCAAACGCTAAACATCGAGGCTTTACAAGTTAGAGATCTAATTACCTCAAGATTGTAGTAATGATTAACAATAATATAGAAATATATAATTTTAGGAATTGAGATCGCATAAACTCTTGTTTTGGCTAGAATATCCCACTACTTTTTCTTCTTGCTCTCATTCATCGTTCCCTTATCCTCAACTGACGTTCAGTGTCTGTCATCGTTTGACTGATCCGGGTTTGAAGAATGATCGTTTAGATGCGAGGGGTTAGAAAGCGAATCGTTCTGGTGGACCGCGTCGACCAGGGGGTCGTAACACATCCTATAATACGGTTATCATATAATTAAATAATTATTACACGCTTTTCAATCTGGATTGAACACTGAATATTATTTGGTCCGGAATTCGTTTTACGAAATCTCATTCTACTAATCTTCTTTGTAAAAATCGATTATACTCCGAATCATTGTAAGAAAAAGAAATGATGATAATCTAATGATATCTGGTAAAATCGCCCAATAAAAATATATGAAAAAATTGGCCTTTTTGAATGGTAACGATACTTAACGACCCATTGAGTGTATCATCTAAAATCAAATTATTATAGACGCTATCATAAATATTATTCGTAGTATAGTTATTGTTTGATACTTTTGATGATTCCATTAAAAATTCCATTATAATTCGCTGTAATCAAAAAACGATAACTAGAAAAATAGATGTATAATATCATTCTATTCGGGCGTTTAGATTGACAATTCACAGAGATCTTTCACCAAGACTTATAAGCGAAGTTTTTTACCAGGACTATAGTCTCCAGTAGGGATCCTTTAATGAGAGATATGCGAAAGCGGCCATTGTAAGCCAATCGAGCATTGAGAACCGTCAGACGAGGTTGAGAGGTATTGAGATAGATTTTAAGAAAAGTTTCATCGAATAAACAATTTGTTTTACTTTCGCGAGTAGAAGTAATCTAGTTTATGTATTGTGTTTTGTCTATTTGTATTGCACTTTTATTTTAGTGATAATGCCAAGATGAAAGCTGTTCCCAGCTCGTGTGTGTTGCCGTAGATGGTATGATTACCTCTAACCGTTTCGCACCATTGATCCCTTACAACAAACCACCTGCAGCGCTACGATGCCGAATCCATGGTCCTTGAGCACATCTGCGAGTATGCGTGTGCTCCCGATGAAGTTGAGAGATTTGCAGTTCCACGAACCGAGTTTCCAATTGCTAGTCCCTTTTCGTCGCAGTGGTCTTCGCCGGGCTGCGAAATGGTGAGTTGACATCCGGGAAGGGGCGCCTAACATAGCTCTGGTCCTCACAAGTTCCAATACTCACGCTTCCACGGGTCTTCCGATGACAATTGACCGCCAGCTAAGGGTTGCGTACTTAGCTGGTAGTGCAGCCTGGGCACTGTTGTCCTTCTGACATCAGCTAGAGTGAGAGGGTGCGTCCTGTGGGGTCTGCCTAGGATGTGGTGGGGTTCTACAGTGGGCTCTGTTGAACTTCTATAAAAAGCTGCATGTGTCCCCAAGCAGGCCCTATCAAAGCGACCGTGTGCCGCTCAAAGCGCACTAGCCTAGTCCTGGTGTTGGGTGGGACTTTAAACAAATTTGACCTGACCTATCGAGCGTCTGTCCACCAAGGAGGTGCGGCTCCAACAGCGTCTGTTCTGGCATCCAGCGGCTGAGTATGAAATGCTATTCCCCGGAAGCTATACCTAAGATGGCAGCCCCATTCCGGTGGATACAACATCTATTGGGCCAACAACCTACTGTTCCCGAAACATCAATTTGTTCGAGAATCCGATAATGAAAGAATACGGACTGATTTTACGGCGACGACTCTAAGCGCGAAACAACGGACACGAATAGGAACATGGAACGTTTTAACCCTAGCCCAGCAGGGTAAATTAGCACAACTTGCCAATGAGGCACGCCGCATGAAGCTTGAGATCCTGGGACTGAGTGAAGTCCGTTGGCCAAACTTTGGAGAACACAGAACGCCGTCGCGACAAGTTCTGCTATACTCTGGTTTACGAGGTGAACACGCTCCCCGGCATCGCGGAGTTGGCTTCCTACTAAGCGCTCAGGCAGTGGGTACCTATAAGTGAAAGGATAATTGTTGCCAGATTTAGAGCACGGGTCCGAAACCTAACTATAATCCAATGTTATGCGCCAACCGATGCTGCCGATCTGCAAGACAAAGAGAACTTCTACAGTCAACTCAATGCCGTCGTAGATAGAACTCCGAAGGGTGATATCAAGATCTGTTTGGGCGACTTCAATGCGAAGATCGGATCCGACAACTTGAACCATGATCGCATTATGGGACGCCATGGTCTCGGAGAATTGAGCAAAAACGGAGAGCTGTTCGCAGAATTTTGTGGTAATAACATCCGCATGACATCCGCTCAACTACTACATCGTTTATTTCGAAATATCTGGGACACCGCAACTTTCCCGGTCGACTGGATGCAAGGTATCTTAGTGAAGGTGCCCAAAAAGGGTGACCTGACTGTATGCGATAACTGGCGAGGCATTATGTTGCTGTGTACCGTTCTCAAAGTTCTGTGCCAAATTATCCTAGCCCGGATTCAGGAGAAGATCGATGCGACTCTCCGGCGGCAGCAAGCCGGATTCCGTGCATCATTCTGGAGCAGGTCAACGAATTCCAAGAGTCCCTTTACTTGGTATTCATTGACTAGGAAAAGCTTTCGACCGTCTCAATCTCGAGAATATGTGGGGCGCCCTGAGACGCAAGGGGGTTCCTGAGAAAATCATCGGACTCATCGAAGCACAGTACGAGGCCTTTTCGTGTAGAGTGTTGCACAATGGGGTCCTGTCCGACCCTATCCGGGTCGTAGCTGGTGTGAAGCAAGGATGTATTCTATCACCGTTACTGTTCCTCATCGTAATAGATGAGATTCTGGTAGATGCGATTGACCGTGAACCAAACCGCGGGCTGTTATGGCAGCCTATAACCATGGAGCACTTAAACGACTTCGAATTGGCTGATGACGTTGCACTCCTCGCGCAACGACGCTCTGATATGCAGAGTAAGCTCAACGACCTTGCCGAGCGCTCCTCCTCGGCAGGTTTAGTCATCAACGTCAACAAAACCAAATCGTTGGATCTAAACACGGTGACTCCTTCCAGTTTCACAGTAGCCGGGCAACCAGTGGAGAATGTTGAAAGCTTCCAATATCTTGGTAGCCAAATGGCGTCAGACGGCGGTACCAAGATCGACATAGGCGCACGAATCAAGAAAGCAAGGGCGGCCTTTGCTAGTTTAAGAAATATCTGGAAAAACAGGCAGATAAGTGAACGCACCAAAATACAAATTTTCAACTCTAACGTGAAATCTGTGCTGTTATACGCTAGCGAAACATGGTGTGTATCAGTGGAGAACACTCAACGGCTGCAGGTGTTCATTAACAGATGCCTGCGGTATATAATTCGGGCCTGGTGGATCTCAAACAACGAGCTCCATCGTCGTTGTCACCAGAGGCCGATAGCAACAGAAATTCGGGATCGGAAGTGGGGCTGGGTCGGCCACACTCTACGTAGGGGCGGAAACGAAATCTGTAAACAAGCATTAGACTGGAACCCAGCGGGACATCGCAGCAGAGGCAGACCCAGAGGCTCATGGCAGCGAAGCCTCTATAAAGAAATAAAAGAAGTCGACCGAAATCTAACCTGGCAACAGGTTAAAGCGATAGCCGGGCAACGCACAGGATGGAGATCTTTCAAGTCGGCCCTTTGCACCACCGGTGTTTTTTTACAAGGGAGAATGCATTTACACACTAACCCAGTACACGTGCATTGTAGTTGCCAAACTACCACACGGAAGTGTACTGGAGTGTCGGACTCGACCATACCGGTAATACCGACTAAACTCCCATCGTTTCCCCCAGGAACTACCTCCCAGTACTACTTCTGGGGGATGGCAGTACTAAACGTACTCGCTCATTCTCGCTCACACAGGCACCCGTCCCATGCGAGACTGACTTGGGTGCTCGCTCTATCGCACCCTCAAACACACCCTACATACTCTGTTGCACCTCTGTCATGCCGTGTGGGTCTAACTTGTGTGCCCACCCTTCTCATGCCATGTGGGTCCAACTTGTATGCCCACCCAAACCCTTGATTCATGCTCATGCACTCCATGCTTGCACACACGCTAACGCTCCTATGGGTCTGACTTGTGTGCCCACCCTTCTCATGCCATGTGGGACTAACTTGTATGCCCTGCCCACCTTTATCGTACCATGTGAGACTGCTCACCTCTTTCATTCAGTTCGCGCTGACACATACTACTCGAGTCATTCGACCTAACACTCCCTCTGGCATCCCTTGTGGGATCCACCGGAGGTGTACAGGATCCATAAGTAAAGTAAGTAAGGTCTTCGCCGATGGTTCCGGTCGGTACTCTCTTGTTGATTGTTCGTTGCGTGAGTTTTTATGGCTGACTTGCAGCGCCTGACACCAAAACCCCTAAATTTCCGGAGGACCATTCCTCCTGGACCGTGGTGCACATTTTCACTTAGGATGTGAGGTGTATACCAGTCTTATTGCATCAGTTTCGTTGCCTTGCGCTATACAACACAAAGTCAATCGCATTCTCCTGACATCACTGTGTGACAAGAGTCAACCATCAGCATGATGATGTTGCCGACGTTGCCGGCCGGCGTTTTCCCGATCTTCATTGTGTTGTGAAGTTCAGTGAAAGCCAGACGTGTCCTTTGGTCAGCAGATGCATCGCATGTGTTTTACGGATTGAAATATTTGAATATTTACAATTAGATTTATGGTATCCAGGTTCAACGAAAGGTTCCAGACATTCGACTTTGTTACCTAGGCTAGGTTACCATAACGAGCCTGGATTAAAAACAAAGAGACGCTGTTACGTAAGTTATGATTTTGCGCTATGTTGACTAATAATAATCTAGTGTGCAAATATGTTCCGTGCACAAAACCCAGTGTAAACCCGATTGAATGTAAACACTCAGAAATGCTAAAGGGCATAAACTTGAAAATAAGAAACCCACATAAATTTTCTGTCACACGAGAGTGACAGCGACCACATCCGCTGCAAGAGTGAACGAAAGCCGATGGACTAAGTGAAAATCGGGCTGACCTGTGGCTCATTGCGTGTGTTACCGTTGCATTCTCGCAAAAAAAAAGGTGAACCGGAACGCATTGACCGGCATCATCAAAGGTGCACAGAAGAAGCGTGACAGAACACAGAATTAGCGCGGCAAAGTCCTGGAACAACCACACAACGTGTGTTGGTTTGGCGCAAGCATCGAAATTCCGGGGGGCCAGACATCCAGCACCAGTGTCGATTACCACACGATCGATCGACTGGGGGAGCGCACTGAGGGGATCTCGCACGGCGTCGTTCTTTCCGGACACGGTCCACATCCGACCAACAGAAGTGCTTTCCCAGGAAGCTAAAGTGAACACACATTGTTGGCGTTCGGAGAAGCAAACTGACGGGATCCCGCACGCCATCACTCTTTCGGAACGTGGTCCACATTTGAGCAACAGAAGAGCCTTCCCAGGAAGGCTCTTTCTTTTGTGCTTTCTGCAGCTAGACACGCTGATCAAGAGCAACGGCTCCCCGAACGAGAAGCAAAGAGCGACGACGATTGAGGTGAGGGACTACCGAGGGATCCGAGTAAGGACCACACTGCGTGAGAGGTAGGAGGCGAAAAGCGTTCGAGTGGCGTAAACCAGCTCATTCGAGAGGCGGTGTGCAGGGATCACACTCGGTCAGCTCCTAGCAGCGGGGGCGAGGTAAATCTAATTCCTCTTCGGCCGACATAGCGCCCCATCTGCGAGGTACCTGTGGATCGACGAGCCCTTGACACAGACAGGGGTCCCCAACTCACCTTCGACGGGCAGGTCTGGTTGATGACAGGTATGCGGAGAGATGCACGAAGCAAAGGTAGCAGCAGACGTGAGTGCTAGGATTAAGAACATGTAAAAGGGAAGAAGAGAAGCATGCATAGTGAGCAGGAGAGTAGGGCCGCAGAAAGAAGCATGGAGGGTATGAAGCACAATAATAAAATGTTTGCACACTAAGTCTTGTTTTGTGGCGTTTGTAGTTGACTAGCCCGGCCGACTAATCCCCTTTTATCACGGAAAGGTCGTTTCACAACAACGCAATACTCCTACCTTTAACAACCTTGTGCTCGATTGGAACAACCGATTTGACAGCAAATGCGCTGTTCCAATTTTGACACTTCATCTCTTTGTTATGAGTGCAGCCTCTTTAGGTTACCATATATTGATCATGAATGTTTTGTGCTATTTGTATAATGATCTTTCTGACAACATTATTGGCTTAACTGTTTGTTTTTAATGACGATGTATTTAGACTGATTTCATAATTTGTGATTATACGAATATTTTTGTAATTTATTTTGGTTTAGTTTTTTACTTCATTAAGACATAGGTCAGATGAAGGGGATCATGCAAATAAATAAATGTAAATATTCAAACTCATCAACTTACTAGATTTCAAATCATCAATTCAGTCTTTTGAATATTCAATTTCAACTTTTTAAATGTTAGCCATTTAGTTTGTGTAACAATATTAGGCACAGTAATAGCATCGTTGTATTTACAATGAGTTTTAAGATACGTTTCAACCCAGCTGATGACTTTTCCTCCAAAACCTTTTCTTAACAAGGACTTCAATACTTTTGATTGCTTCCAATAATTTACCGCGCTTGCTAATTATTGTGTTTAAGTAGTTTGCTTTTTTCGGCAGTCGTGGCACATATATATAGAAATTCTCACGTAAGGCTGTTGCTTCCGCGTTGTTTAAATCCACACATTTTGTATGCAAAACTATTTCACCTGAGGGCGCTCAATGTTCAGGGCGACTGGAAGCGATTGGCTCAGGATCGAGTCCAGTGGAGATGGATACTCCATTCGGCGTAGGTTCATCGAAGAGCTGTACTACCGCGATTCGCATAAGAGTCCCATGTCGATTTTTGACGATTTTGATTTTCTTCCAGAAATAAGCTTAAAATGCCCTCATATTTGAGAAAAACTAATAAAATAATTGACTAATTCTAGAAATATGAAAATCAAAAACCACTTGTGTTGTCCCATCTTGTTATTTATTCGCACAACAGTCACATTCCTGATTTTGATACACTTTCGAACAAAAAATAAATATAATTATGGTCCATTCAATAGTTCCATAGCGATGTATACAGATCAAGAATATTATGCCAATTTTTCAGAAAGATAGCAGGTTTTATCAATTTATTAGATTTTTTTGTATTTCTCCATGTAAAACGAGTTTGAAAAATTCAACGGCATATTACTCAAGTTGAAGAAAACTGACATGGGACGCTTATGCGAATAGGGGCAGTGTAGCCCATCAAGTATCAAGTAAGTATTATCTGGTCTAATAAAATGATTTAGGAATTTCGGATCTTTTATTCTGTCAAGATCTAACTGCAATGTTTTGAATGATTTTATTGTTCTTCAACTACAACACCTCTTAGCACTTACACATGTAATGACTTTGTTTAAAAATACCTTTCTCAGCTTAATAATACAAGGATCACAATGGCATCACGTGGCCTATAATAAATTTGACCACATAATAAGGCTCATGTATGCAGAATTGTAGAAAGTTTTTTTTGACTTTATACCAATCCGATCGCATTGAGCCTTATTGCAACACAAAGAACAGATACCCAGACTGGCAATTTTTTTTGCCAAATATTTCAAAAACGAATAAATAGTAAAAATATCAACGTCTTTTTTGTGCTTATTCAAGAAGTAACAATGCACCTTGTTAAGGTTTATACCCGGTAAACGGTATGACTACTAGGGTGTGCCGGAGCGCACTTGAAAGCTCAAATCAAATACCATATGTTCAAACAAAGCGCGTCACCTCATATACAATCTATCACCATGCATGCTATTACTACTGTACGAGTAGTTTTGTATGCCGATTTTTTTAAACACGTTTTGATTTGATTTTGGGTATCTATTCTTTGTATTTTACGTGTTAAGTCATGGAACGATTCCAATGTTTTGTTGCGTTTTCAATTGTTCAAATTCTGGGATCAATCTGTTTGCATTGGCTGTTTCTCCTCTTCGTTTTGGGCGAACTTCCCATTATGACGCTTCTGATCATCGCTGATGGGCATCATTTCTTTTTCTATGTCACTGGAAAGCCTGTCATGATCATCTATGAAACCACTGTAAGGCGGAGGTCCTACTATGCTTAGGATGACAGGCAAAAGGACCAGTCCATGGAACAAACCAATTACAATAACTAGAAGGAATATTTTGAAAAATGTCCGATAGGTGTATGCTTGAGATCCAGATAGAATACTAAGAGCTAGGATAGTCGATCCTCCTCCATAAAGTACGGCGGCACCGATGTGCAATACGGTATCTAGCGAGCGTCGATTGCGGTTACCATGACTAATAGTTAGGAACGTATGACCTATGTGGGCTGCGTAGTCTACGCAAAGGCCGACGGCCAATTGCAGAGCAATGCAAGAGCATATGTCGAGAGTAAGACCCCACCGTTGCATAAATCCACCAACGTTTACTAACGTTAAAACCACGCATATGAAGATCCAGAAGCAGATCTGCGGATTGACAATTAGTACAACTGAACAGAACATCACACCGATCATAGCCAACGCTATGTTTCGGTAGATTTCCGTATCGATTATTTCGTCAGTGACCCAATTACCAAAAATTTTCGCCCAGAGTGTATTGAATTTGTCTTTCGATGAAAAACGACTTTCGGCGAGCAGGACTTCGACGGCATGCTTGGAAGGAATGTAATCTTCACGCTCACTGAAAGGACGGAACTTAAAGTCGATTGTAGTGACAGTAATGTTTGGTGCGGGCTCTCCACACTGCAACTTTGTAGCGAATTTGAAGTTCATTTGATAGCGCCCACCTTCATGGCTGTATAGAAATTTGGACAGGTATTTGCGAAAATCTACATCACTAAGCACGACTTCTCCAATATCTGAAAAAGGGAGAGATCATTAATATAAAAGTACGATAAACCTGAAAGAGTTTTACCTGTGTCATAATTAGTGTGCACAAAGTCTTGGAATTGTTCGACCCATGAATCTACGCTGTGTAGAATATCGGTCCTTTTTTCCAGTTCGTGAGTTATTTTCAGCAATTCTTTCAGTTCAGCCGTGTAGTTGTAATTTCCGAATAGCAGCATCGCTTCGTACCCATTGTTTGGGTATTGTTCTCGACTTTTAACTATGAACTTGCTGTAATATGTCTCTTCCGGGATAAACCAGTTTGGATCAAATTTTTGACGAAGTTTCATCAAGCTTTCAATGTTGAGTCCCGTCATGGAGATGACTGCAACAATTACGAGAATTTTTCCTACAGGCGTCAGAATTATTTTGGAATAAACAAAATCAATGAATCGGTGCATCAGGTTTAATTGGCACCATAGTTGAGTTGATTTCTCGTCATGTATTTTCCAGGGAATGAACGAATTCCTCCGTGAAACTATTCGACGCTCATCCAACGTGAATATGGCAACGTAGAAAGTGATGACGAATATGAACATCATAAGAACGCCGAAAGCTGCGTATATGCAGAAAGACTGTAGCGAGGGAAGAACGGTGATTGAACCAACTCCGAATGCGACGATGTCGGTGAGAGACGTAACCGTGATCGAAGCGCCGGCATGCTTCATCATGAGTCCCATTCGTTCCGCTAATGGAAGATTTGCATGAGTTTCTCGAATCTTTCTGTAGCAAGCCATCATAACAAACATGTCGTCTACGCCAAGCCCCATAAGTAGAAACGGAAGACACGTGTGAACGGGACCGTACGAGACACCCAACATTGAAACTATTCCGCTTCCTGCAGCGAAACCCATTACAATACTCAGTAAACCAATGGTTCCTAATATTACCTGGGGAGAAAAAGGATATATGAGTATTCAGATCCTTAGAGAAACATAAATAACACCCACTCTGAATTCAGTCCAGCTGAATTTCGATAGCACCAGTTGCATGTAGATGAACATGACAACACCTCCGATCATCAGCTTGTCAATATCTTTGAACATCGAATCGGCACTGATATCTCCATAACTGCGACCCGCTGCATAAAACAACTGCGTTTCATTATCCGAAAAATTCTCATGAATTTCTTCAAGCGCCTCTAAAAATTGTCCTTCCCACAGCATGGCTTCCTCAGTAACCCAATCCTCGGTACCTGCAGCATTACCACTGATGTCCGAGTTCACCTCAGAAAAGTTTACATGTATCATCCAGTTGGAGTTTAGAGCCGTAGCGGACACAATCCGTCCGGTCCAATCGCGCTGTATTCCTCCGAGCAGCTCGGCGAAGTCAACTGTGTGTCCCGTGACGGGACTGATTTTTGTGTTGTTCAGTTTCTCCACGATCTGTTCTTTTGTGAGATTTGCAATCACCGCACGATCGTACTTCCACAGTTCCAGAATACTACGCTCTAGACATCCTACCGGCAATCTGTTGATCAGCGGACAATACATAAAACTCGGTAGATCAACGCTTGGGTTGAAGAAAGCTTTCTGCTTTCTCGGTCGTTTGGTAGTTATAAGCGAAAGGGCGTCTTCCCGCTTTCGTCGCTCATTCGCAGTGTACTCCGCTATCAGAGGAACTCTATCATGAGAAAAAAAACAAACGGAATGATTTAATGATTTTTAGGAGAGCTTTAGCCGTTAAGATTCTTACTTGAAACAAACTTCGTTCCATCCAATCGTTTTTCCATGGCTGTTGATGACCGTCAGATTCATGATTTTGTCCGTAATATCGGCGAGCTTTAAGATTCATAAATGTAGATTAGAGCAAGCTATGTACCATCATTTAAACAACTACCTTTTGTAATACTTCCGGTGTCAGCACATCCGGTGCAGTCAGCATGACCGTTTCGATGCGGTTTCCCTCTTTGAAATTATCGATTACCCAGTTGGTGTCGTGAAGGAACTTTGAATCTTGAGGAATCCACAGCTTCATGGGACTCTTTTCCTGGTGAAACCGCAGAAATCCCAAGCTACAAATGGCGACCACCAACCAGCAGGCGATGATCGTACGCCATGGGTTGTTGCCTACGAGCCGGCCCAACCTGGAAAAGGGAATGCGACAAAAAGGGGCTTAATGGATGGCTGATGCATGCCTATTTTTAAATATTTAGATATTATGATGAGTCAGATCAGAACAATGACTGGCGAATTCGATAAAACGTGATCACCGAATATTTTTTAGCTTTCAGTCACGCAACATGAGCAGCAATGTCAGATGACAGTACAAAAAACTTGTAGATATATCATTCGCTTATTATTCGGAGGTGTTGTATGACACCCAACTTAAACATTAGTTACTCCGTGTTGGGCCAAAGCTGACTTTAATTTCCGACGATCGACGTCACAATGGCTTGCCACCGAGTTCGTACAGGTTCGCGCCGGTTATAGTCCGTTATGCCAATCGCGGTGAGGCCATGGTCCAATCCATGCGTGACAACCACAAACACTTCTCTGTACAAAGTGCAGGAAACGATTTCGCGCGAAGTTCAAAACAGAAAGCCAAGTCAAGTTCAATGTCATGGATTGGATCATAAATGGAGAGGTGCTGGGCTGCTGTTGTCTTCAATTTCTATTGAAATATATGACGTCGGGTTTCAACGGTCAATGATCAGATAAATATTTAGGCAAGACACGTATGGTATGGAGGAATTTCCAACCAAAAACTCGTTGCTTGCGTATGTGCGGTAAATTATCCGACCGGTAAATTGGTCTGAAGTGCTTGTTTGCATTGCCATCTTATTAAAGTAGATTTCAATTCGATTGCGGAATTGAATTTGCGGATTAGTTTGTGGGCATCTTTTATTTATTATTCAATCATGATAGAAAGTTTCTCTAACTTGCATTCCTTACGAAATTTTTGCGCATCTCCATCCTAGAATTTTGATTAATTCTGAAAAAAACTTGAAAAGGATTTCTTAAATTTATTTTCAAAATATTTTTTGGAGAAATCTAGGAATTACTTTGGAAATTAAAATAGGTATTTCTCTGGTACTTTATTGGAAATTCCATCGTAAATTCCAGTAAGAATTCCTTCGGATATACCTTTAGCTGTTTAGCAATTCTTTTGCAAAATCTATCCAAAAATCTTTAATACTTTAGAAATTTCTTGGAAAATTTCTTCTAAAAATCTTTTACAAATTGTTTCTACGTCATGAATTCCCTCCAGAGTTAATTCAGAATACTACGCCTTTAATTTTTTGACATTCCTCCTGAGATTCCTTCGGAAAATCCTCTGGAAAGTCCTTCGTAAATTCATCCAGAAATCCCTTCGGAATTTCCTTTTCCTTCTAATAAAAGCATATAAAATTTCTACAGGAATTATTCCGGATATTTTGTTGGAATTTTTTTTTCCGGATATTTATTAAAAAATAAAATGAAAAATCTTAAAAGAATTTTCGGATGGGTTTCTAAGGGAAATATCAAAAAAATTTCCGGATGAAGTTTTCGAAGCAGTTCCTTGAGGCAATTTCCAAAGGATTCCTAAAATAATTTCTGAATGTATTTCTGAAAAAAATCCTAAGCGAAATTTCAAAAGAATTCCAAGAATTTCTTTCTAGAGTTTTGGAAGGGATTTTTGAGGAATTACTGGAAGCATTTATTTGAGAATATTCTGAAATAATTGCTGATGCAATTCCTAAAAAAAATAAACCGATTCAATACGGTTGGGTCATATATGACCCAAGACCCAAGATGAAAATCAGCTGTTAAAAATCAGTTTTAAGATATAGCTTTCTTCAGCAAAAATGTTCAAAATTGACTGTTCCATCCAGGAAAAATATTGCACAGGTCAGGTCAGTGACGGGATAATATTTGAACTCAAGAATGGTTTGCAGTACCATAGCTTTTCTGGGAATGTTGATTTTTTGTATACTGATGTAATGATGTTCCATGGGGTTTCTACAATATAAATTACTTTGTTGATCTTGTAGACCCTCGAGATCTGAACTGAAGAATAGTTTTAGTACCGTTGATGTTCTGGTAACACTGCGATTTGATAAAAATAGTTTCATTATGTCTCATGTACCATTGACAACTTAAAAAATTAGGATTGAGGCCCCGTTAAACGTTTTGTTGTTTATGTAGATCATCTTCTTCTTCTTATTGGCATTACATTCCCACACTGGGATAGAGCCGCCTCGCAGCTTAGTGTTCATTAAGCACTTCCACAGTTATTAACTGCGAGGTTTCTTAGCCAGGTTACCATGTTTGCATTCGTATATCATGAGGCTAACACGATCAGTGGCGCCGGGAGTGGGTGGGACAGGTAGGACATGTCCTACGCATGAATTTTCCTGGGTGGGACAGTCAAAGCATTGTCCTACCCATGATTATGGTAAGAACATATGAAGTCATTGAATGGCAAGAATTTGTGTGTTAGCAGCAGAATATGATTTTAAAGCTAATCAGAGTCCAAACAATAATCATAGATGTTTTTGGGACCCTAAAGCAATGGACTACTGATTGTTGTTTAGGACTTCAGGTACTTTTAAATCCCTAAAGCGCTCAAAGATGTCTAGGCTTTACAGAGGTGAAATAGAAGTTAGTGAAATCGGCAAATGCGATTATTTAAATATTTTAGAAATTATGATAAAGCACAATTGAATGAATTATTAAAAGCCCACGAAAAAAGCTTTCTTCAAACCTCAAGATTGAAATCTGAGGATCCAGAAACATACCGAAGACCGCTCGTAAAGGGTTCTGAGCTCCGAAAACAGATTCTTTGACAATCATGTGATTTTTTGGTAGTTTGCTTTGGATCGCTAATTCCTGGAGGTAATATGAAATCCTAGCAGTTAGAAATAATTGATTGAAATCCATTGAATTTTTTAAATTTCTGTGACCAGTACCTCTTCTTGAAGCTTGTAAATATCTAGACCAACATTTGAAAAGGGCGTAACAGCCAAAATTTATTCCTTCTAGTTCTTCGCCTACATATATAGCTATATATGTGGACAAAGAATAAGAAGGAATAAATTTTGGCTGTAACGCCCTTTTTAAATGTTGGTCTAGATATATTCGATAATCGATAATAGAAAAGCATTATTTTCCCTAAAAATAGAGGAAATTTTATCAAATTATATAAATATTTAGGCCGCAAGAACTTTTTTCGTTCTGATTATTTTAAGAATTGTATTATATTGCAAGCATAACTTTTCCATTTTGAAATGGATTTCATATCAACATGGTACAGTTATGCTTTCAGCGGCAGTATCGGTAAAATTTGCATCGATTTCTCAATACCAGAGCTGTTGCCCAAATCGGTGACATTATCGGTGGGCTAGCGGCAATCGTTTCTGCCTATGAGCAGGAGATCATGGGTTCGATTACATGCTTTGCCCTTTCCTATTCTGTATGCCTTAGTTCTTTCTGTGTTTCACGTTCTACCAAAACGATTCCTACCGTTACAGTTTTCACACTAACAGTTCCAAAAACTATGGCACCAATGGGAAGACGTAGAGTTCTCTGTTCCCTTATTAAGTATAGGTATCCAAACTAACCATTCTTTTCCCTTCAGCATTCACAAGAACGGGGCCAGAATAGATATCGACTGTGTCTTGCTTCCAGTGATCAGTCCAAAATTATTATTTGATTTAACAGATGTAAGTGACAAAATAGTCTTGTAACGCCTGCGAATCGCTTAATGCTAATGTTAATACCAGAACTGTTGCCCAAATCGGCATTTTCTATTTGTCCTACCCACGACTCGTAACGTGGATGCGCCTCTGAACACGATGATACTTTTATGCCCAGGGAAGTCGAGAATTGCTTAGACCGGCACCGGTAATCGAACCCAGCTACCCTCAGCATGGTCTTGCTTTGTAGCCGCGCGACTTACCGCACGGCTAGGGAGGGCCCAGATCAACAAGATCTGAACTCAAGGATGATTTGGAAGCCCTAGAAGACCTAAAAAAAATATTTTCCCCCATATTTCTACTTTTTTATGGATTGCGTCCGTATTTGATGCAGTATTGAAACACGACGAAAAAAAAATCCGTATTGAATAAAGGTTGTAGGTTGTAGGTAAAGGATTTTCTGAATGGTTTCCCGTGGGAACCCCAAAAAATATCTAATGGATCTCATAAAAGAATTCCTAAAGGATTTTACGAAGGAATTTCTAAATGAATTTCCTAAGAAATTTCTAGAAGAATTTGTAACGGAATTCATGAAGGAATCCCTATAAAGAATTCCGAAGGATTTTCTGAGGGAATTTTCGAGGAAATTTAGAAAGGTAATTGGAAAATTGCTTTAAAAATTCCTCGAAAATTCGAAGAAGGAATTATAAGAAATATTGAAAGACATTCGGCAATTCTTTTAGAAATTTCTTCAGATTTTTTTTGGAAAATCCTTCTGAAGTTCTTTCAGGATTACCTACGGAAAAGGGTTTAGGAATACCTCCGGAAATTCCTCTAGTTCTTCCGATATTTTTTTAAGGAATGCCTTTGGAAATTTCTTTGGGAGTTTCTTCGGAAATTGACTTGACATTTTTTTCGGAAATTGATTTAGGAACTTATTAGGAATTTTTAGGAATTCTGCTAGTACTTTAACAAGAAATCTCTTCGAAAACTATTGGAAGAAATTTTTGGAATACCTTTGAAAATTCCCTCAGGAATTTCTTCAGAGAATTATTTCGAAAATTCTTATAGGAATCCCTTCAGGTTTTTTTTGCAACTCTTCGAGAAATTCCTTTAGGCCTTCGGAGATTTCCTTTGAGCAGTCTTTCGGAAATCTCTTAATAAATTCTTCAGAAATTGTTTTAGGAGTCCTTCGAAAATTTCATTTGGAAATTCTTTTGGGAATTCCTTCGAGAATCCTTTTGAATTTCCGTTAGAAACTCCCACGAAAACTCCCTCAGGACTTCCTATTTCATTCTTCAATAGTTTTCCGGAAGAATTCTTTCAACAACATTTCTTAAATAATTCCTGTAGGAATTTTGAAAGGAATATTACATTGTTTATCTAAAGGCATTTCTTCAGGAATTCTTTCGAAAATGTCTAAAATGTGAAAATCCTTCGGAATTTTCTTAACGAATTCCTTTAGCAATACATTCAGAAACTCTTTCAGGTATTCCATTCCCTTGGCTCCCGTAATTCCGCCGGCATTACTTCCAGGAATTACCAAACGAATTCCTAAAGGAGTTTCCATAGGAACTTGAATTTCTCTGTAGATTCCTCCAAGAATTCCTTCGGAACTTCCTCCAGGCATTCTTTCGGCATATTCTCGGTAAATCACCTTGGGGATGGATACATACATTTTTTTGGAACGCATCAAGATATTCTATAACAAATTAAAAGAAGAAAATTCAAAGAAATTCTAGAAATTCCTTCAGGTTTTACCTTAGGAATTCCTTCGAAAATTGCTATGATAAAATCTTTTTAAAAAAAATCCTTAAAGTATACTTTCATCTTGAGAATTCCTCAAGAACGCATCAAGAGATTTCTTCGTAATTTTTGTAACGATTTTTTTTAAAAGAATTTCTTCGGGAGCTCCTTTGGAAATTTGGTAGGAATTCCTACGAAAAATTATTCGCAAATACCTACAGAAATTGTTTCAGGGTAACCTCCCGGAATTCCCTTAGGAGAATTCATTCGAAATGTTGCTTTAGAATATCCTGCAGGAATTGGTTTAGTAGTTCCTTTGACCTTTTTAAAGAAATTGCTTCAGTAATCATTTCAGGAAACTCTTCCAGTAATTCCTTAAGAGATCCCTCTAGAAAGAAACTCTTGGAAATCCTTCAGAATTTCTTCAAAACTTCATCCAGGAACTCTTTCGATTTTATTCAGGAAATCCTTGGACATTCCTTCGTAAATTCAGTTAGATATTCTTTGAGACCCTCGGATATTTCGGAAATCCCTTCATAAATTCTTTTAAGAATCTTTAAGAGCTCGTTTCGAAAGTTCATCTCGAAATTTCTTTTAAAATCTCTTCGGTAAATTCTTTTAGTACCTCCCATTTCACGTTCTTCGAATCTAGGCCATCGGACTTCTTGAATAGCTGCTACGTTCACTCCAACCTTCTGCAGTACACGAGCCAGAAGGCTCACTTGTCCAGGTTCATTTAGGGTACTGACATTCCAGGTACCGAGTTTCCAATCATAGTCCTTATTTCGTTGCCGGGTCGGTTGCCAAAAGTAACGTTCTCTTTTTCTTCTATCTCCATTTTTCTAGAAAATGCCTGCTAGCTGGTTGGACGGCTTCATTTGCCCTCTCTTTAAGAAAGGGCACAGACTGGAGTGCGCCAATTACCGAGGAATAACCCTCCTTAATTCGGCGTACAAAATTATGTCCCGTATTCTGTTCAACAGATTGAGACCGTTTGAAGATTCCTTCGTCGGCGAATACCAAGCAGGTTTTCGTGAGGGCCGATCAACGAAGGATCAAATGTTTACCCTGAAACAAATCCTTGATAAATTCCGGGAGTACAACTTGCAGACACATCATCTGTTTATTGATTTCAAGGCAACGTACGATTCAGTGAAACGGAATGAATTATGGAAAATTTGCTTGAACATGGTTTTCCGGCGAAACTGATACGACTGATTCGTATAACGTTGGACGGATCGAAATCAAGTGTAAGGGTTGCGGATGCAACATCGACGTCATTTGTTACCTTAGATGGATTAAAGCAGGGAAATGCACTCTCGAATCTTCAATCGCTCGAGGAGCGAGGAGGAGCGATTAGGAGAGCTGGTGTGCAAAGAAGCGGTACCCTTATCACAAAATCGTATATGCTCCTGGGATTTGCGGACGATATCGATATTATCGGGATTGATCGCCGTGCTGTGGAAGAGGCTTTTGTGCCTTTTAAGAGGGAGACAGCGAGGATTGGACTCACGATCAATACCAGCAAAACGAAGTACATGGTCGCTGGCAATCAACGTGGGTTCATTAGTGGTGGTGGTAGCGAAATGGTGCTGGATAGTGAAAAGTTTGAAGTGGTAGAAGAATTTGTGTATCTTGGAACATTAGTGGCGTGCGATAATGATGTTACCCGCGAGGTGAAAAGGCGTATTGCAGCTGCAAAAAGGGCTTATTACGGACTTCGTAAACAGTTTAAGTCTCGTAGTCTGCAAACGAAAACAAAACTCGCGCTGTATACTACTCTGATTCTTCCGGTGGTTTTATACGGCCAGAAACATGGACGTTAAAGGAGGCTGATCGGAGAGCTTTGGGAGTGGTTGAGCGTAAGGTGCTGCGGACAATACTCGGCGGTAAATAGGAGAACGGTATCTGGCGACGCCGCATGAATCACGTATTGTACCAGGTGTATACAGGGCTGGATATTATTAGGCTTATTCAACACGGCAGACTATGGTGGGCTGGTCACGTTGTGCGTATGCCGGAAGAACGTCAAGCGAAGATAATATTTAGTAGAGAACCCGGAAGAGGCCGCGTACACGATGACTTTTTGCAGTTGAAGAGGACCTGAGGGCGCTCAATGTTCAGGGCGACTGGAAGCGATTGGCCCAGGATCGAGTCCAGTGAAGAAGGATACTCCATTCGGCGTAGGTTCATCGAAGAGCTGTAGCCCATCAAGAAGAAAGTACTTCCCATTTCGGCACCAACATTTCAAAGGCCGCCCACGTAATCCAATACCAGCGATGGAAGCCGCAAATCCTCTTCTTTCATTAAATGGCGCTGTATTGCGTGGGTGTCCACAAGATAGCCCACAAGCGACGTGAGAAGCTCTCGTTTACAAAAGCAGTTTCACCCTTTTGGAATGTTGGTACCGATTTCATTTTTTAATGTTTTTCTTCCGGAAAAATTCTTCCAACTAAATTTATGGAATAATTTCTGCGGGAATTTTGGAAGAACTCTCGTATGGTTTTACTAAAATGATTTCCGCAGGATTTATCTGAGGAAGTTTCCAAGGAATTTCCGGATAAATTTATAAAGGCCTTTCCAGATATTTTTCGAAAGAGTGTTAAAAGGAATTCCTGGCGTAATTTGCTGAAGGATTTCTCAAAATTATTCCTGACGGATTTCCTTAATAACCCGAAGAAATTCCTAAATCAATTTACACAAGAAATGCTATAGAAATTTCCAAAGAATTTCTTAATGAAATTTCGGAAGGATTTCTTAATGAAATTTCGGAAGGATTTCCCCTAAAGTAATGTTGGTAAAGGAAGGTAAAGTAAAGGAACAATTTTAACAATTTCTGAAGAAATATCCGAAAGATTTTCCTTACGCATTTCCGAAAAAAAAAATGAATTCCAAAGAAATTTTAAACGAATTCCAAAGGAATTCTTAGAAGAATTTCTAAAAGAATTTCCGAAGAAATTCCTAAAGAAACTCGGAAGAACGAAGAAATTTTCGAAATTTTCTTAGATTACCTTCTCTGCATTTCAAGAGAAATTTACGAATATTTACGAAGTAATTTCCGGGGGATTTTCTGGAGAAATCCTAAGAGCAAAATTTTGTCCAAGAATTGTGAAAGGAATTCTTGCTGGAAATTGGAGAAATTACCGATAGAACGGAATTTCAGATAGTATTCGAAGGAATACTTGGAATAATTTTCAAAAAAGTTTCTATAGGAATTTCTGAAAGTATTTTTTTTAAAATCCTGGAGGTATTTCCTGAAGAATTATTTGAGTTATTTTCGGAAAAATGCTAGAAGTTAATTCCCCACGAATTCTTGAGAACATCCGAAAAAATTCAGATCAGTAGTAAAACCCGGTTTTGACTCTGGAATTGCTTGCTAGAAAATAGACATCGCTTGACTCCACGGCTCCAATCATAATTCTTACTACCACGCCAATGAACCAATTACACCAAAAATGCTGGTGTCCCACCTTTACCAGAACTCTGGCGCCGTCAATGGTTAAGCATAGGGTAAGACGGTATAATATGCCTCCCCTATAGGGCAATACCTAAATAACTTTTTACTTTTCAACGCAATTTATGCAATTTTTGTGTTATTTGGTAGTCCAAAAAGTCGCAAATGCATTACCTGTTGTTAGTTAACATAAAAATATTACGGAGAACACATAATAAAGCTTGTTTGAAAAGTCGTGAAAAAAATGGATTTCAACAAGTCTGGCTAATTAGTATTTTATCCATCCCATAATAAAAAGGTTACAAATTTGTATGTGCTTGATATTTAAAAACTAACATAAGCTCTTTTAAGCAGGTTTGAATTAGATTTCGATAGTTTCCATATAATTTGGAAGCAACTGATGCTGAGCTCGCCACGCTTGTGTCTACTTGGTAAGGGCATACCGTCCTGCCTTCACTGGGTCGTTTTGACAAGTGAAGATGGAAGCAATTTTATATCATACTAGTCGACCCGGCAGACGTTGTCCTGCATAGTAGGCGAAAATGCGCGTTGTGATCTGCCAATGCGAAATTTCCATACAAATCCTAACCACCAATTATTAATAATTGGTGGAATTAAATGGAGAGTACTAAACTCGTCTCACACCGAGAAAAGTTTTTTTTGTCTAAATGAGTACTCCAGTGCAAGTTTTGCGGACAATATAGTAGCGTCGTACCATAGTGTTCAGCAACCTAACATATTTGCATAGTATGATGGTCTTACAAATATTTAAAGGTACCAACTCATATTTAACCTTAGTTTGTTATAGTTTGCTAGAAATCAAAGGGGGGCGTTTTGGTCACATTATACCGTCTTACCCTACATATATAAATAAATAAATTAAAACATTACGAGAAAACCTGACTGAAAGCCCCTTTCAGGACCTCGTGATTAATTAATTTGTAAAGGTTAGTTGAAGGTTCAAGTAGGAATATTGTGAAATAAAGAAGTTAACAGCTTAAATCAGATACTGATCGATGCCAAGCTCATCATCGACGAACAAAATAAACAACCTATAAACGACAACAGCGTATAATTAACTCACCTGTAGAATGACTGCCCGATCGAAAGAGACACGTGGTATGACAACCGGCCCAGACAACTGAGTTGCTGCTGCTTCGCTCCGGCTGGCAATTTTCCATTCTCATTGACCGCCATTGCTGCTAGTACCGTTGCCTTCTCCGTTGCCGATTCTCCTTGGTTGGCCTCCTTGGAAGCAATCACGCTCGGAAATCGTTTGGTCCGGATACCATCGGTCAGGGGAACGGTAGCTTCCGTTGGTGGCATATTTTTTTTCTGTTTGAAACTTTGGAATAGAATCGCTTGATCTGATTTTGCTTTAGGGGCGCATTAGGGACGGTATGCTGTGTCGATACGGTAGGGCAGCAAAGTCAAGGCTCTCGTTTATGAAGAATGACGACGGGCACATGCGCTGTAAATGTAAATTTCAATTGTAATTCTAATTTTCCACTTGTATACGGGAGAATTATAGTCACTATATCTTTTTCAATTTCACTTTCACTTTTGTTAGGCAGAATCAGTAATGACGCAAACAATTTCGATCGGACCTGGTACAGCTGATCTTTTTATGTTCAGAAGAATTGCATGTTACGCAAGCAATATTAAGTATAATTTAAATTTATATGTAACGAATTGTTGTGCTGAGTAACAAGTGGGTAATGACAATGCTGTCGAAAACAAAAACGTGTCCTTTTGATAAACCGGTCAATAGTCATGAAGTGGAAGTATCCAGACACCACCTTCTGAACGGCAGCGCAGCGCCTAGTACCGAAGAGGAAAGTGGAAGAACAAACCAGCAGCCAGTAATCGTCCCCAGCCAAGTCTGATACTATGGAATTAAACGAGGATCGCTATCGGAAGAACCTCCTTGTCCGGCGTGAAAAATGCACAAACCACAGCAATACCCATATCGTCCGAGTAAGTAGCAGATTGAAAAAAGAAAGCGAAAATATCAACCCTGTAATGGACATCCCATTGCTGCTTGCTACCGCTGATGATTGTGACTTTTTGATATTTCATGGCAAGCGTTGTTGTAGTTAGATATTAGCGGATCCGATAAGAGACAGACGAAATTGGTGAGCATGTTCTAATTATTTTCTCACGCTTCCTTTAAATGCCTATTGACCTAAACATTAATAATAATTAAATACGCACAGGGCTCGCTGCTCTAGCCACGGATATTGTGGAAGTCCTATCAGGTATCCAACTCACGCTTTATTTGGCAGCGGTGGCTCTCCTCAACCTTCTATGCCCTGAGTAGTTATTACGAATAAATGCAACCTTGTGATGCTTTGCAAGAGGTACACTTGTGAACAGCTAGTACATTCCGCATTCTGAAGACACTTTCTTGCTCCAGAAGTTAATCCTTTTTGTTTTACTAGCGTTCATAACAAGAAGGGCACCATTTCAGTGCATGAGATAAGATCAAATTATTCGCAGTACTGTTTGTCTAACGCCCCCAGCTGGGTGAGTGATAGACGATAAAGCACACACAGAAGAATTGCGTGCTCAGTATTTCCAGGTTAATATGGAATGAGTGAATCACCATGATTGAGTCATTATGTACCTTGGCAAGTCATTCACTTAAATGAGTTAAGTATGAAAAGTTTTAGTGCCATAACAGTAGCAGTAAGAAGTAAAACATAAGCACCATTGATAAATTGAGAATATTTTCATCTCCATGCCAACTCATGGCTCAATTCCTCTCAGCAGTAGCAAAAAAGGCAGGTACTTCTAGGAGAAACAGATGTTGTTCTTTTCCATTGTATGGAAGTATACTTGAAGCTCAAGCACTTTTACATGAAGTATGTGATAATTTAAGTATTATGCATACAAATTTACATACAATATTTAGAGGATTATGCCTGCTCTTACCTCCCAGGAATAAACATCTTTTAGTTCTTAGGTCTGGTTCTATATAATATAAGTACATGTTAATGAATTGAAAAAAATGCCATAGGGATATGGTTTGATTATACATCAAAGTTCATTAGCTTTGAACATTTTTCGATTTATGGAGCGTTTAGAGAATCGAGATAACGGTTCCATGATTGCGCTAAGGTACACGAATCTATGACAAAATGTTGAAAGCTGGGAGTTGAAAGGACAAAAGATCGAAGGGGCAAGGTCGAGAGGATGATAGGTCGAAAAGGCAACACGTCGAAAGGTACAGAAGGTCGATAGGACAAAAATGTAGGAATGAGAAAGGGGAAAGGAGAGCGGAAAAAAGGAAGAAGAAAGAAGGAGGTTGGGAGAAGGGAAAAGGGTGAAAGAAGGAAAAAGAAAAAGAAGAGAGGAGGAAGAAAAAAGAAAAAGGAAGAAGGAAGAACAAAAAAGGATGAAGGAAGAAGAAAGAATGGATGGCAGAAGGTAGAAGGAAGAAAGACGAAGAAAAAGGAAGTAAAAGGAAAAAAGAAAAAAATAAGGAGGAATAAGAAAAAAAGGAAAAAGTGAGACGAAATAAGGGGGAAAATGAAAAGAGGAAGAAAAAAGAAAAAAACAGAAGATGGAATGGAAGAAAGAAATCATTTTCAACCTTTTGTCCCTTTCGACGTTTCCCATTTTTTATTTTTTGTCCTTTCGACCTTTTGTCCCTTTCGACCTATTGTTTTTTTCTACCATTTGTCTCTTCAACCGTATGTAGAGATTTCGGCAATCTCAGTCTTATAAAACCATTAAACGATTAGCGTTTTACTCTACCCGACGTTTCGGCCATTTCACAGGGGAAAAATGGTCAATCGTTTTCGTCCTATTTTACATGTCGTTCTCTTCAATCTTTTGTCCTTCGACCTTTTGTCTCTCAGCCTTTTATCCCTTCGAACTTTTGTGTTTCAACCTTTTGTATTATTCTTTTATGGTTCTACATTCATACTGGAAGTTGGATTGCTTTTCAACTTATTATTCTATTACCATTTACTCAGTTATTAATTGGAAGCTTTCTATGACCGCCATTGCATGATAGAATTGCATGACAATGGAAATGGATACACTATGCCCGGGGAGTAGAAAATGTTTCCAACCCGAAAACATCCTAGACCGGACCGAGAATCAAATTCACCATCTCCGGATTGGCAATCTTACGCGCGCCTTTGTACACAAGGCCAGTGGCGTAGCCAGAAAATTGGTCTGGTGGCGGGGGGTGGGGTTTTCTGAACAATTTTTTTTTCGCTACGCCACTGACACAGGCTAATTGGAGACCCTCAACTTTTTGTCCTCAAGACCAAATAATGTGTCCCTAGAGTTCAGTGCGAGATTTCTCTTGTTTCGGACAGCAGAACGATGGCGCGATCGGCCGAAATATTGTGTTCTGCTTTGCGCGGCCGGTAATAAAAATCAGTTCAGTGCGTGATTTCTCTTGTTTCGAACAGCAGTACGATCGCGCAATCGGCCGAAATATTGTATTCTGCATTGCGCGCCCGGTAGGCCGGTAGTTAGTTTGTTCTACTTTTAGCGCCCGATTCATGGCTAGGTAAAATCACTGTGTATAAAGAATGGCAAGGTCCTGTGGTTTTTGTGGAGACGCAGAGGTAAACACGGTCTTCAAATAGCAAAAACCACCTACTAAGATTCCTTCCTTCTTCCTAACTGACTACAAGGACGTGGCCGGCGCCGTTATTGATCATTTGAATTTTAGAGTCACTGAAACTTACACACTGAGAATGCTTGAACAATCCCAGTCAATCATTCAGTTGATTCTTTGTGCAATTTCACTGATTCTGGTCAATCACGGAATAGCAACCATTGATATGTGTAGTCAGTCAAAGCTAAGCTAAGCTAAGCTAGCTCAAGACCAAATAATGTGTCCCTAGTTGATTTTGGTTCGCTGAGCCCGAGTCTGACTTTAGATTTGCTCCAACACGTCAATATTTTGAGATACACCTCAATCAATATCGCAACACCATAGGTATAATAATCAAGATGTTGAAGTCAGAGCAAATTAGTATGAGTATCGAAGACCGTTTATAGCTTACGAAACTGGAACCACGAAAAATCTCAAGTTGCATATTGATTGTTGGCGACATCAATGATTTAGACCAATTTAGTCAAGTCAATCAAAACGGTACACACACATGCACTGCACATCCTTATCTTTCGAAATGTGATAAATTTCGAACGATTTAATCATATTTTTCTACTAGATTTTTTTTAATGTTATATAATAATATGTTTTATGCAAACTACATTCGAAAACTTGTAACCAAGCCAAATTACCTTCTGTGGACAGTTACGGATGAATTCAATTTAATAATTTTGTCCAAGCGATAACATAATAGGGGAAGGGGAAGGGAGACTTGATGCCTCGGGAGACTTGATCTTCCTTGTTTAACCGCGAACCAAAATTGTTTTTTTCTAGCGTATTTTTTACTATAGATCCCCTAGATCAGCGGTTCTCAACTTTTTTCATGACAGATACCCATTCGAACTTCTGCATTAATTGAGGTACCCCCTATTTTTGCTTTTGGAAGGAGACTTTCGAGTCTCTTGAAAGGAGGCTTCTGAGCTTCTTCAAAGGAGCTTTCCGAGCCTCTTGAAAGACGTATCCTAACCTCTTCCGAGCCTTTTGAAAGGAGGCTTCTGAGCCTGTTGCAAGGAAGCTTCGAATTCACTTGAAAAAAAAAAAACTTTCGAGCCCCTTGAAAGAAGTTTTTTCCGAGCCTCTTAAAGAGAACATTCCAAGCCTCTTGAGCTTTTCGCAAAAAGGTTTTCGACCTCTTAAAAAGGGCTCCCAAGCTTATTGAACGAAGGATGCCAGGTCACTTAAAACGAGGCATCCGGGCTTCTTGATAAAGGGCCTCCGGGCCTCTTTAAAGAAGACTTCCGGGATTCTTGAAAGGAGGCTTCCAAACCTCTTGAAAGGCGGCTTTCAAGCCTCTTGAAAGGAGGCTTTCAAGCCTCTTGATAGGAGGATTCCAAGCCTCTTGATAGGAGGCGTCCGGGCCCCTTATAACGAGGCTTCCGGGCCTCTTGAATGGAGGATTTCGGGACTCTTGAAAGGAGCCCGAGCAGCACAAGTCCGACAAAATTGGTTGCATCAACTTGATTGCGACCAAATGTGCTCACCTATGAGTTACAGTAAACTATGTGGAACATGTGTGCTGCTAGGAAGGGGGCATTTGAGTCTCCCGAAAAAAATATATAAAGCTCTTTTAGTGGAATGTATTCAACCGTCTAAGAATAATTCGTCTTAGACGGTCATTTGGGCCTCTTGAAATGACGCTTCCGGGCCTCTTGAAAGAAGGCTTCCGGGCCTCTTGAAAGAAGGGCTTCCGGGCCTCTTGAAAGGAGGCTTCCGGGTCTTTCGAAAGGAGGCTTGCGGGCGTCTTGAGAGAAGAATCTTAGAAGTAGGCTAGCAAGTCTCTTAAAGAGTGGCTTCCCAGCCTTTTGATAGGAACCTTCCTAGCCTCTTGAAAAGAGGCCTCTGAGCCTCTTAAAACGAGGCTTCCAGATCTCTTGAAAGGAGTCATCCAGGCCTCTTCAAAGGCGGCCTTCGAGCAGCTTGAAAGAACGCTTCCGAGAAGCGTAGAAAGATGCTTTTAATCCTCTTGCAACGAAACAACCGAGCTTTTCGGAAAAAAAACCTTGATGCGTTTCAAACGAAGGCTTCCGAACCTTCAAATTTTAGATTTTAGTTGAGAAGCATATTCGTAACATATTCTTCAAAAAAAAAATTTCCATCGGGCAGATTGCATAGAAGTTTTTTTTTTAATTTGTTCATTAGTCCGATCTTTAGTAACCGTAGCCTTTGGTTGTGGAAGTCAGGATTCAATTCGCTTTGATTTACTGATCGCTACGCATATTATGTACAAGACAAAGTTTTGAAATTAGAAAATACACAATTATCAATGTGGTTTGATTGGAATTGTAGTTAGTCCGCCATTACACATTTTTATTCGAGGTACCCCCTGGGGCTAGCAAAGGTACCCCCAGGGCTGGGTGGTGCGGATAGAATCGATTTGGTTGTCAAAGTGAAGCCAAAATTTTCTATTGTGCCGGACCCAAACATTGAAGATTGTGGTTATGTTCGTTTTGAATCGTATATTGAGAAGTATTGTTATCATTTGAGGAAAAAATAAAAATAAACTTAGTTTGAGTTTTGCATTTTTTTTAACAAATATATTCACATTATATTTCGAGTGGAAAAATAGTAGGAATGCAACTGAAATGCACTCGTTACGAGATTTCACGAGATACAACAGCTGATTGGAGCCGGAATGTACGTAAACCATCGTAAAGTCATGTAGAGTCTCGCGCATTTGTGTGCCTTCATGCAGCATGGAAAGAGAAATTCGAAGAGCGGGAAATGTTTGACAGTCAAGTAACTGAAAAATAATTTTGCCTATGGGATTGATTTCAAAATATCCCGCTACTCGCTTGAGAGCACAAAAGCGGCTCTATCCGCAGCACCCAGCCCCAGGGGTACATGAGCCCCAGGTTGAGAACCGCTGCCCTAGATAAATGATCGTTATGTGGATTTTCAACCGTGTTGATTCTGCAGGATGGTTTGTTTGTATTGACCCTCCTAAATATTTTTTAGTGGTCACGCAAAATTTGAACAACTTCTCCTAACAATGACCAAATGCTATATCAAGGTGAACCGATCTAGGGCCGAAAACCTCGCTAATAAAGACAATAATAATAATCAAATGCAACTTTTTCACAGTACAAAACCATACATATGCTACATGATCTGTACTGGTCAAAATGACAACATTCCTTTTCAATTTTAGGATATTTGGAATTCAAGTTGTTGCGTCAATTTGGGGACACTTGATCCCCCATTTGTCACCCATACAAAAATGTGTGCGAAAAAATACAAAAAATGTAAATTTGTTCTCAAGCGGTTATTCTTGTGTGGATTTGACAGATTTGATGAAAGGTTAGCATAGCATAGCATAGCATAGCATATCTGACCGCACACTATCCTGGGTTGGCTGTCGATAGGGACGTTAGATGCGCCAGAAAAACAGCCTGGGGCTTGGCATGTTTTTCATTCAACGATCCCTTTGTTCAACACCTGGCCAGGTCCTTACGATCAGTGGGGAGTTGGGTGGGAAGTGTTGATTAGATACCTACTTAAGAAGATGCGGAGAACTCGCGCGACCTTCATAGGTATCTGGAGTTGGAATTTGGATGGGCTATTAAGGGGTGCTTTTCTTGGCGAAAAAGCGTAAATATTATATTTTTATTGGTATTGATATTGTAAAAGGTGGTGTTTTGTTCTTGAATGTAATATGAATGAATAGATTTTGGCAAAACAATTCCATTGATTTTGCATTCTGCAGCATATTTCTGAAATAATAAATTGCAGTAATATTAGAGTGTGATGTAGTGTGATGCGTCTTCAGAATCTACGTCAGCACCCAATGTTTCTGAAAGTGAAGATAATTGTCATTTGGTTAGGTAAATCGTTTATGACAAGATGATTGTTTATAAATGTTTATGCGAGATTATTTACAATATATGGAGCTCCATGGTCATTTGAGAAAATGTATGGGAATCCTAAGAATAAGTGTATAAAAAACATTGAAATTTATGAAAACCAAAGGAGAGCAAATTGTTCCTTGGTGTGAAACAAACTTCACCAGCAACACTTGTGTCAGCTGAAAAGGAAATATAAATATTTAGATTGGGATTACATTATTTGAAAAATAGTTTACAGTGTCCCTGACCGAAGGACCTCAGGTTCAAGAAATCAGTGTCACTAGATCACCGTGTGTCAAAAATTATAAAAATACAAATGGTAAAAATTATTAAAATAAATATGTTTCTTCTATTGTATTGGAAATGTTACCTTTTCTTTGTATCTTGTAAGCATCTCCCCTTTTTCTAAAGTTTGATCATCGAACGTATTAAAATTTTGTCAGATAATAACGTCTTAGGCAAATGATGCCCTCTCGATCTTCCCGTATTTTTTAGTAAATTTTTAATAAATATTTTAATGAAAATGTGGAAAAATAGATATTAGAAAATGTGACAATATGAAGGGATCAGAATATGTATATATGAAAATATGAGAATATGAAAATATATTAAAAAAAAAAATATGAACATTTGAAAATATAAATAATAATGAATATGATAGTAAATAAAAATATCAAAATATGATAATATAGATATATGAAAATATAAATCATGAATATATGGAAATATGTTATATAACTGAAATATGAAATATAAGAAGTAAACATTGAAACAAGCAAAATTATGAGAATATAACACATGAAAGCATAAGAATAAGAAAGTGTGAAATATGAAAATAACTTTACACTTTCACACTATTATATTTGCATGCTATAAAAATAAAAATATGAAAATACAAAAGTATGAAAATATAAATGTATATGAAAAAATAATATATGAAAATAAAAATAAATGAAAATAAAGATATATGAAAATATAAATAAATGAAAACATAAACATATAAAAATATGAACGCACGAAGAAACGAAAATATGAAAATAAGATAAAATGGAAATATAAAAATTTGAACAAAGGAAGATATGCATAAATGATAAAATGAGAACGTGATAGTATGAATACATATTTGAAAAATATATAAATACAAATATGAAAATATATAAATCAAAAATATAGTTCCGTATCAGCAGTGTATGGCAGCATAAAAATACAACATAATGAAATTATGAAAGCATAAAAATAAAAAAATATATAGAGACAAAAAAATAGCAAATTTTAAAATATGGGAGTATAAAAATATGACATTTTGAAGTTAATTAAATATAGAACATATAAATATGAAAAAGTGAGGAAATAAATATACGAAAATAAGAAATTATTCAAATCCCAAATTAATGAAAAATGAAAGTGGAGTAAAACTCATGTTTCTTTTGAAATTACTGTCCAGATTGCTATCAGAAATCAAGGTAGGTGTAGTCCTTGATTTCAATCTAAGACAGAAATTACAAAAGCGTGAGGATCACTACTCCGTACTACGCCCATCTGTATCGCAACTAGGGGAGGGAAAGGAAATGTTGATGAGATACTTAAAGAGAGGCTCTTCCCTTAGCGACACCCTCATAAGTACCACGGAGTTGGATATTGGGAAGGTATTCGTTGGGTCAGGATTTGCCTGTAGCTGGCAATGTGACCGTGGTAGATCTTACCCCGTAATACACCACGTAAAGGTGTCTACCCAGCGTTACGGGTAGCCCTCTGGAAGATCCGGAATATCTGTAAAATGGCCAATCTCAAAAGTTCATCCCAGAGCTTCGCGATTCTCTGATAATCATCCATTATGGCAAATTGTGGGTGCAATCAATAGTTAAATTCTCATGTGACCCATACATGTCCCAGAAACGGTCCTCTGGAAGGTCTTCTGGAAAATTGTGGGTGTAATCAATAGTAAATGTCTTATGTGACCTTTAAATGCCCCAGAAATGGTTCTTCAGAAGATCCGGAACATCCGTAAATTGGCCATTTCCAAAAGTTCGTCCCAGGTCATCGCAAACTTTTGGAATTAGCCATTTTACGAATTTTCCGGAATATCCGGATGACCGTTCCTGGGGCATTTAGAGGTCACTGAAGACTTCAGTATTGATTGCACCCACAATTTGCCAGAATGAATGATTACGAATAAATCGCGAAGCTCTGGGATTAACTTTTAGAATTTACCAGCGGGCTCTCCGATGACCACCAGAGGGACAAATTTGCCCAGAAATGGCATATACAAGATAGCAAACACAGTTGGGATCATCAGGGCACATATTTGCAAGCAATTTCATGTTTCATAACACGAAACTGGAAAATATGGTGTCAAATTGAGAAGCTCAAACAGTACCTCTTCAGTACAGGTTCTTCGGGGACTAGAGAGGTCAATTTGGATGAATCACCCCATGAGCTTGTTCTTGGAAGAAGAATTTTCTTCGGGCATAGTTTCTAGTGCAGTTACCACCGTTACAGATCGTCTAGTTGCGCATCAGTCGCACGATATTCATGAACCAATTTGTCAAACTTTTAAAAATGTTGTTGTAATGCTCCGCCCGCATACCGTATCGATAACATTTGCCGCTTCAGGTGCATCCTGCTGGCGGTGCTCCTGCGCTCGAATACCCGGTGCAAAGCGTCCCAAATATCTTTCGGGGATTTCTTTTCCTGGACATATTCCAACCGCTGGAGAACCGCTGCGAGCCGTGGATTCTCGATATAAGCAACGATTTGCAGCGACGGTCCATTTTTCTTTCGGTTCTCCCTTCCTTTCTTCTTCCGGACTTTCTCTGCTTCCGAGTCTGCTGGTTCTTCTTTTAGTTCTTGCACATCCACTACATTATTCTGCACACACTCCGACAACTCTCGCTCTTCGAGTACATAGTACTTGCACTTGCATGCGGAATTTCCATGCAGCAAAATTCCTTTGACAGATTTGATGAAAGGTTGGCCCGAAAAAATATTTATTGAGTACCGTTTTGACTCAAATAACGAACAAGTTCATATTCCGAACACTCTTTACATAGAGAAACATTTTGTTATTATTGCATAAACAAACGAATTATATCGGTAGGCGTACCCTGCCGTGCCAAGCATAGTAACAACTGTTGTCCCATGTCGTTTTTTTACGATGCCATTCCCACTGTGGCGGTGTAGCATTAGCTCAGACAAGTTATTTCTCTATCAGTCATCATGACTAGGTTTGCCAGCAATCCTTTGTAGTTCTTAAATCCTTTGATGGATTCTTTTGTTGGCCACCAGAAGCGAGACCAGAAGGCCATCAATATGGGACAACTATGCTTGGGACGGCAGTACAGATCAAGGACATTGTACAGCAATGAGATAACGTTGAAATTTTGCATTCTAGTGCATTGTGGTGTTCGGAATATGAATCAAAGTTTTCTCAATTTGAGACAACTTTTACTATGGGTGTTAGGCATTTGAGGCAAAATTTAGGAGAATAAAATTATTAAGTGTTGATAGTTGCAATCAATAATATATGATTAACAAGCACTTATATAAAAGTTCTATTATTTCGCTACCTGATTAGAAAGGGAATCAAGTCTCCCCAAGTTCTAAGATTGCATGCGATGTCGAATTCCATATAAAAAAAATCGTTTCTGAATACACACAGTAAGTCTAGAAAACTACGTATTTTGGAGGAAAACTATATTCCTCAAAGCTCCAAACTATTGACCGTAGTTTACGTCTGTCGGTCGTGTCTCCTACATACCCTTTCCGATTTTTCGATCATTTAAATGCTCCTTCCATTAAGCGAATTCTCCTTAACTCAATGGGTCCATCGATATCGAAATGTAGATAGTCCACTCCTGGTCCACTCTTTCATTAAAGCACGACTGAATTTTTTTGGATACCCTTCAGGATTCAACAAAAAATATTATTGGAACCAAAGACGTAAAGGAGCGACCGAAGTCCACAGTCTTTCAAGTCTGGAAACAGCGATGTCATGATGATCATAACAAAAGCTACGAATAAGCCCAAGCAGAACACTTCCATCTATAATCCCGCGGAGAACCCGTCCGTGATGGGAGAAAGCGATTTGTGGAACACTTGGGTATAAGTCCATGCGGATTTTCGCTGATCATGTGGTAAAAAACAGGTTCCAGAACGACCAGTTCCAGTTTTACATATATGCTTCATTAATTTGTAGCAATGAATAAAAGGGAATTATTGAAATCTGTTGGCTCGATTTTAAAATATTTATGCTGTGGTAAAAAAATGGAGCTGACTTTATACTTTGAATATTCGATCATAGACAAACAAAATCCATCGCTCAACTCCTCTACCACCATCTTGCGAGCATGTTACACGAAACAATGTTTCGTATGACATTGTCACCAAAAGGCGCTGGAGTGAAATGTCGAACTAGAAGGACTAGCGCCACTAGTTGTGAAACGATGGCAATTTCGCGATGGTTAGGTCTGTTTGTCTATGGTTAGACCGTGGGGCCGTGGCAAACTAGATATTGGTCACGCGAACAGAGGCGACATAAGCAATTTTTGGCTGGTTTTGGCTGGCTTCAACTGGATGCTTCTGCTCTTTGATATTGCACCATGGTCCATGACATAAACAAGTCTTGAAGCTAAGAATGTTTCAGCAATTTTCATGTCCTGATTTGGCTATACCACACAGAAGGGGGTTGGTGAATTTTATTGCAATAAAAAGCAATTCCCAGTGCTGAGAAGCTGATCGATGCCAAGAAAATGTGTTTTCTTACCTTGGTGAAAAGTAATCGAAAGATTTTCATCTAAGAAAAACGGTATTTCTGGATAAACCTATATTGACAATTTATAAAAATAAACTTGGTGGTTTTTGAGTAAATCTCAACATCCAGGGCGCATATACTATTTATCAAAGAATAAAAATATGTATTTTTATCATTTGTATTTTAGTTTCTAAACCATTTAATTTGAAATTTAACAACATTGTTTCATGAAAAATGCAAGAAGTAGGATGAATCTTTTGACTTTTTGCCTTTCTCGTACACTAAGTACGAGTAATGGTTATATATTCGCTCCAAAAACAAACTTTCCATAGGAAGCTCAGAGACCCATACTGTTATATACCAATCGGCTCAATTTTACAAATTGAGGTGATGTCTGTCCGCGTGTGTGTGTGTATGTGCGCAAAAAGTCTCGCCAATTTTTCAGGCACTAATCCTTAACCAATTTGCTCGTTCGCTCGATTTGTTGCATTCGACGCAGAATCATGTTCCATTGTTTCCTATTCAAAATTGTGTTGATCGGACTACGAGATCAGAGGTTATAGCCAAAATACATTTTTACAATAAAAAACGTAAAAAAGTCTAGCCGATTTTTCAGGCACTTACCCTAACCCGATTTAATCGCAGCAAATTGCATTCAACGGAGAGTCTTGTTCCATTATTTCCTATTGAAAATTGGGCTAATCGGACCATGGACTCAGAAGTTATGTACAAAATACATTTTTTACGCAAGTTTCACCAATTTTTCTGTTAATCAAAATACGTTTCGAAAACTCTTCAATTTGACAGACATTTATCCTTAACCGATTTATTGCAACAAGTTGCATTTGACGATGTTGGCTCATTATTTTGTATTGATCTTAAAAGTTATCGCCAAAATATTAGGTTAACTAAGTTAAAACCATAGGCGTAACTAGAGTCTCGGTCTAGGGGGGCCATGGCACCAGCTGGTGGGATGTAATTTTCAAAGGCGATTTAAAGCACTGTGCGCATGAATTGCAATAGAAATTGTTTGACTAAGTTTATCGCTCATTCGTCCTAGAACTAACATAAAAAAATCGCGAATAATACAATTGATTTCCAATGATGCTGTGATTGCTTCAAAACGCTGTGTCTGAGTCAACTTGTCTTCTCCATGTTACTAAATGTGGATAAGTGTGTAATCTAAGATTCAAGAATCTTCTCCGAATTATCTATAAATGAAATTTGATATGAGTATATTTCTGAAAGTTTTCAAGCATTTCCATGATTACTTAATGCATAAAGATCTCGATTTTGTTGAAACTTGAAATTTTTGAAACTCTTTAGATGTGGAATAAATTCCACGAAATTTTGTCATAATCAATATAAGTATTCATGCAATTCCAAAATGTATGCTATGAGCTGAAATAGTTAAGTACCGATGAACACAAATTTGGAATCCTAAAGTGTTTTTTATGAGTCATTAATTCCATGAGTCATAAAATTATGAGTCATAAATCAAATTCCAGAATAACATAGGGTTTTTGTAGTTACTGACGTTAGGAAGAGGCTTTATTATGGTTTTCTGAATAGGTGAGAGATTTCTCTGCAAAAATCAAAGAGACTTGAGAAGCAACCAAATCGATCTGAATTGTGCTGCAAAAGAAATGTTTTCTGATACGAACTGGTTTCTAAATCTATTTTTTTTTATCCTAAAAAGGAAAAGAGTTTTTCGATGATCCTTATGAGATCGCCAAAAAAATAAATGGAACAAGATCTTTTGAGGCAGTAAGGCCGTCTTCAGTGTCTCGTACTTGATTCGACTTGCAACTTATCCTAATATTTCGCTTGGAAAACTATTGTAAACAATGATTTTCCTTAACAAAATTGACTCCCTTGCACCTATAGTGGTGCAACTGTACCAATAGTGGCGAGTCTCATAAGAAACCAATGTATAGCACCACTATGGGAACCAAAATTAATTTTTACCTCCACTAAAGGAACAGTGTACCCATAGTGGTGCAAGCAATATTTGGTAATTGTTGATGTTAAATGACATCTATCGCATTTTTGTTAGCAAATTTATTAGTTTTTCTATTGACTAAGATATTAAAGCTGTAAATTTCCCATAATTCTAGAGTGCTTTGAGAATAGGTCGTATGTGCAAAAGAGAGCCTCTCTTCGTTTACATTCTCTTTCGATTATTACAAAGCTATACACAAATTTATGTTGGATTTTTTGGCAGATATCTAAAGACAATAACTTTGTCTAGCTTGCTAAAGTGAAAATGTAGCAGAAAATGCTAAACTTGCCGATCTATTAGCGAAAGAGAGCGTGAACAAAGAGAATCTCTCTTTTGCACATACGACCTATTCTCAAAGCAATCTAGAATTATTAGTTTTAAAAAAAATATTTTCTTTTGTGGATCTACTAATACCTGCACTATTGGTACCGTTACCCTATTTGATTTCGTCGACGACATTGATATTACGGCAAGTAACTTTGAGAAGATGGAAGGAATCTACATCAGACTGAAGAGAGAAGCAAAAGCGATCGGGCAGCCATCAATATGTCGAAGACGAAGAATATGATAGGAAGAGGCTCAAGAGAGATTGGCCATTCACCACGAGTTTGTATCGGTGGTGACGAAATCGAGGTGGTTGAAGGTGGCCTCCAATAACGATACCAGCAGAGAAATTAGGAGCCGAAGTGTAGCATGAAATCGTACGTATCGCAGTATCAAACTAACTATCTATAAAATGTTCTTTAGACCGGTAGTTGTCTACGGACTAAGGGTATGCGATAACACACTTTTTCCTAACGAAACGAAACGAAATTTAAAATGTCTATGTTGATTCGGATCGAAACGAAACGAAATATGGATTTACTTTCGAAACTTCGAAACGAAACAAAATTAAGGTTCATTTGATTCGAAATTTTTCGAAACGAAACGAAATTACAATTTTTTTTCCGCGGAATTTTGATTAAATTGGTTTTACATTATGTACGCAATTCGGACTTCACTAATTCGAAGTCAAATAACTGTTTTACGACCAAAAGAGTTATAATAACAGAAGAGGCAGTCTGTGATAAATCACCGAATTCTTGCCGCATACACCATTGACGATAAGGCAATAACCCAGCATTTATGCCGCTTTCATATCAGAAAGTATAAAAAATATAGATATTGTGGGATTTTTCATATACGGATTCAAATTTCGTTTAAAACCTTAGTTCACTTAAGAATAATGTAATTATGCTGAAGCATACTTCATATTGTCTTGTCAGCGTGGTTTTATAGGTTTTATAGTATTGAGCTAACTCAAAATCAGAAAATTAATGCCTAAATTTATTTTTTTATTTAGTGGGATACTCAATTATGTATCCACATCTGCCAGGCGCATACACAGATAGAGAATTGATATTTGAAAAGGGCGTAACAGCCAAAACTTATTCCTTCTTATTATTCGTGCACATATATATAGCATACATTTGCTCACTAAAAGAATCCTGTGCACCTTTCTAAAATGCACAAAGATATGCACTTCAGATTGAATTTCACAGACCCATAGTCTTATATACAATCAGTTCGACGAACTGAGCTATTGCCTGTGTGTCCTTGGCACATGAGAACAGCTGTTATGGTCAGTATGAGCTAAAAGCAATCATAAGTAAAGAACTTTCAGCAATTTTAATAATCTCTCAACCCGTTCTGGATTTTTATTTTTGCAATTTCCATGCGACGATCTAGAAATGCCCACAAATCTTCAATGTTCCTTACATATTGTGGAAAAAGTCAAAGAAGAGCTTAGCTTGATGAACTGTACACATCGTAATTGCTAATCATGATTGTCCGGAAAACAGCAAATATGCACAGCTCACCTATTAAATAATATTCTTGGGATACAAAAAAGTTATTATTATTGTATACTTGCTTCGGAGTTTCCAAATCATGACCAATAACGATACTGGTCACGTCCTTACGGTCAATTTAGGATTAGAAGAGGAAAATTAGTTTAACACTCATTGTTATAAAACAGCGGTTCTTAACCTTTTTCTTGAGAGGTACCCTTCGAACTTTTGCATTAATTGAGGTACTCTATGATTTTTTTGCTGTAAATGAAAATAATCGTAGCCGTTGAAGTATATCAAAAATTGACCTGAAATCTAACGAAATATATGACTCTCCATAAACTTTTATGAAATTTTCATTTTTTTTTAAACTTTTAAATTAAAATTAAGTTTTTACATCAAGGGACTTACTGTACGAAATGTTTTGACTATTGAAGGCTTCAGAGCCTCTTGAAAAGTGGCTTTCGAGCCTCTTGAAAGGAGATTTCCGAGCCTCTTGAAAGGAGGCTTCCGAACCTCTTGAAAGGATGCTTCCGAGCAACTTGAAAGGAGGCTTCCGAGCCTCTTGAAAGGAGGCTTCCGAGCCTCTTGAAAGGAGGCTTTCGAGCCTCCAAGCCTCTTGAAAGGAGGCTTCCGAACCTCTTGAAAGGAGGCTTCCGAGTCTCTTGAAAGGAGGCTTCCGAGCCTCTTGAAAGGAGGCTTCCGAGCCTCTTGAAAGGAGGCTTCCGAGCCTCTTGAAAGGAGGCTTCCGAGCCTCTTGAAAGGAGGCTTCCGAGCCTCTTGAAAGGAGGCGTCCGAGCCTCTTGAATGGAGGCCTCCGAGCCTCTCGAAAGGAGGCTACCAGGCCTCTTGAAGGAGGCTTCTGAGCCTCTTGAAAGGAGGCTTCCGAGCCTCTTGAAAGGAGGCTTCCGAGCCTCTTGAAAGGAGGCTTCCGAGCCTCTTGAAAGGAAGCTTCCAAACCTCTTGAAAGGAGGCTTTCGAGCCTCTTGAAAGGAGGCTTCCGAGCCTCTCGAAAGGAGGCTTCCGAGCTTCTTGAAAGGGGGCTTCCGAGCCTCTTGAAAGCAGGCTTCCGAGCCTCTTGAAAGGAGGCTTCCAAACCTCTTGAAAGGAGGCTTTCGAGCCTCTTGAAAGGAGGCTTCCGAACCTCTTGAAAGGAGGCTTCCGTACCTCTTGAAAGGAGGCTTCCGAGCCTCTTGAAAGGGGGTTCCCGAGCCTCTTGAAAGGAGGCTTCCGAACCTCTTGAAAGAAGGCTTCCGAGCCTCTTGAAAGGAGGCTTTCGAGCCTCTTGAAAGGAGGCTTTCGAGCCTCTTGAAAGGAGGCTTTCGAGCCTCTTGAAAGGAGACTTTCGAGCCTCTTGAAAGGAGACTTTCGAGCCTCTTGAAAGGAGACTTTCGAGCCTCTTGAAAGGAGGCTTCCGAACCTCTTGCCCCTGGGTAAGCGACTGAATATTTATTGTAACCAAAATTATTTGAAAACAAGAAGACGAAAACTGTTTTTCAAATCAATCCAACACAATTCAATGTGCTTCGTTTAATAAGCTTCTACAATACGATCGATTCTGCACTAAATAATTCTGTGCTCTGCAACGCGAGGGAGATTATTTTCACTTCGCGTTCTCCCGGACTAGCTGCCGTCCCATGACCAGCAGCAACACGATCGATTCCGCATTAATATTGTACAAATAGTAAAAAATATCACAACATATAAATTTGGAACTTGGAAACACTGAAGACGTTTTATAGAAGCAAACTACATACGTATTTGTCGACTAAGAATGGGGTTATGTAGTAAGCGTTAATAGAATAAACAACCTAAAGTTTTGAAAACAATTTAACGATTTTGTTCAGCGGCGCAGCCAAAATTTTTGATAACATAAAGAATGGTTTAAGTTTAAATTTGTTTCGAAATTCCGTTAAATTTCGTTAGAAGCTAGTTTTTTTTAGCGAAATTTTTGTAATTTTACGAAACGAAACGAAATCATAAGTGATTTCTATGTGATTTCGCCATGCTAAAATTCCGCGAAATTCCGCGGAATTTCGTTTCGAACTAACTGAAACGAAATTTTTCGAAATACCGCATATGCTTACTACGTACACGAGACTTGGACAACGCTCAGTGAAGGTCAACGCGAACTTGGAGTATTTGAACGGAAAGTGTTGCGAACCATTTATTAAGAGGTGCACATGGCGGACGGTACGTGGAGGAGGTGAATGAACCACCAGTTGCAGCTGTTGGTTGTTCGTTTACATTGCGAAAATGGAACGACAGTAATCCGGTGAAGATGGTTCGTGACAACAATCCGACAGGAACAATAAGGCGAGGTGCGCAGCTAGAAATGTGGATCAATCAGGTGGAAGACGATTTGCAGAACCTCCGCAAACTGCGATTGGCGACATGCAGCCTAGGACCGAGCTGAATAGATGTCTTCTATACATTGCACAGGCCACTCCGGCCTTAAGGGCCCCATACACGTTCCGACATGTTGAACAACCCCAGGAAATTTGGTTCGGTCGAAATAAAGTCGGAACGTCTGCTTACAGCTGCACACTAGGAGTAAACTTTCTTAAATCAGTTTGGCGAAACACATCTAAGGTTGAATTTCTTGAAATTGAACACCTTTATCGAAAAAGTATTTGGTAGGCGTAGTCGGACACATTCCTACCTAACCGGTAATAAATAGTTTTTCATAAAAAGTTCCTAATTTTGAGAAAACCCGCGTTAGATGTCTTTCGCCATACAAATTTCTGGCGGTTAACTCATGCTGGCTATTTGAGCATATATGTTAGCACCTGGATACTGGTAGCGGCGAGTAGGAAATCAGCCATTGCCAATAATTATTCATTGTTGAATTCCTGTGAAAAAAAAGTTTTTTTTCGTAGCGGCTCAATAATGAATAATCAATATTGAATTGTAATGAAAATATTTGATCAGAAATGTAGTTAAAAACAATTTTATGAATGATTTTATGTGTTGTGCCATTTTTCCCTAAGGGTATACATTTTGCACAATTCTCCCTTACTTATTACTACTCTGTTATTTTGATCAAGATGAGATGGATTTGTGTCCATGAGAAGGAAAATCGAACTATTGCCCTACCATTAGACCAGATAAAAAGTAAATAATTATTTGCGAGCGTCTTAGGGGAAATGTTACACGGTTTTAAAATCTGTTGTCTTCCTTTTACTTCCACTAACCCGAATTAGTGAAAGTAAAAGGAAGACATCAGATTTTTTTAAACCGCAGATAAAAAGATTTATTTAAATCCGATGACAATCGAATAAAAAACAAATATATAATACCTAAAGTTATTCGAATCATTGAATCGATACACTTTTTCCAATCGTTTGAAATGAATCGTTAATTAGATTCTAATCCCAATCTTCTAATCAATAACCTCGAATAAAATCTAGAAATGTAATTTAAATAGTTGATATGCATATCTCATAGCTGTTGAGCACAACCTATTCCAATTCTGTATTACCTGTTGTCGTTTTGTCTGATGTCGAACGGATCTGGAGTTTACCGGCTAATTGACTTATCTCATAACGATTAGCACTTAAGTGTCAGAATCTAACCGTAGAAAAGTTTGCCATGCCATTGATCTCTATAATTACTTTACACTATTTGCTAATGGGCGCTACAAAGTCGTTGCGATTCCACAGCCCTCTCATGAATCGTGAGAGTTAGATAGGAGTGGATGTTGTTTATAATTGTTAGTTTTTAACGTCAATCCAGCTCACAATGCTTCAATCTTGCGCGATTTTTTCTGTTATTTTTCTAAGCCTCAAATGACCATCCTTGACTCGGATGGTTTTGATCACCGAAATTTACATGAACAAATATACGCGTCTGTCGTCCCGCCACGCACAAACCAAACGAAAGCGTGGATAGCCCTTTCAAAGTATGCGGAAATCAAACAACTTTTTAATGGTTTCGAAAATATTGACCGTAACCTACGCGCTAATATTGCAAATTGGCGATGAATATCACATAGCTACTGGAAGTGCTAAAGCAGATTCACTATAGATTCGCTTCCATGAAGGAGCTGATTCTGATCCAATGAGTACGAGGCGTTTACGTTCACAGGGTAATCAACGAACAACGAACAATCAACGGCTGCAGCTAGAACTTGTCCAGCACTAGGTCCGACTGTGACCTCAGCACAGGCTAACTAACTGGTTTGATGGAACATGGGAAGCGCAATTATTGTGGATAGGAAACTACCCAAGAGCGCGTACGTCAGACGTTGGTCATAAATCATTAGGCTTTGTGATCGTACAAATGAGCCACGAGTGATCTAACGCGCTCGCGGTGTGTTCTTATTGGTCTTTTTTTTTCGACTGATGGCAGTCTCGTAGCATTACGTAGCATCAGTTGCAGGAGATATTTCCAGATCAGATTGGTTGCCGAGAGAAATTAAATGTAAATGCTACACGAATTGAAACGCACAAATATGGGTCACTATGAGTCACTTATACTAGGCGGAGGTGGAAAAAAACAGTGATTTTTTAGTAAAATATTTTTTGAACCTTCCTTGATCCGATATAAAGTGTATATTAATTACAGGGTTCGTAATGCTCACTCAATCTCCATAGCACAGGATGTTCCTTCACGAAAACTTTCGGGGAAGCGCTCATCGTGGGAAGCTGGTTTGCTTGTTTTTTCATATCCGAGCTTTTTCGGTGCAATGATAACGGTAGTAGCTTTAAATAGTGGAACAAATAACCTAGTAGATACATGCAGCTAGCGTGGTGGTGTGACTAGTCTGAGCGATTCCTTATGGCATTTTTTATTCTTCTTCTTCAATGGCTCTACATTTCAACTGGAACATGGCCGGCTTTTCAAATTAGTATTCTATCAACATTTCCTCAGTGATTAATTGCAAGCTTTTCCATGCCCGCCATTGCATGAATATGTATAATTTGTGACAAGTACAATGGAGACACTATGCCCAGGGTGTCGAGAAAGTTTCCATCTCGAAAACATCCTAGAGCGGACCCAGAATCGAACTAGAATCAATTCTTTTTCGCAAATTCCATATCAATTTGTCAATTTCGAAACATGTGCTGTGCATATGTACAGCCAAGATATTTAACAAAAAAATGGTTTTCGTACGGCCGAGTTGCCGAATAAAATGCAATTACACCCAGGTTTTTTTTACACGTTTTTTTTGCGAGGTTTTTTTTGCACGTTTTTTTACACGGATTTTCGAATTAACGCGGTACCCAGCTGAAAATTTCCTCCAGAAGTTCCTCCAGGAATTCCTCCGGAAGTTCCTCCAGAAGTTCCTCCAGAAGTTCCTCTAGGAATTCCTCCGGAAGTTTCTCCAGGAATTCCTCCTGAAGTTTCTCCAGCAATTCCTCCGAAAGTTTCTCTAGGAATATCTCCGAAAGTTTCTCTAGGAATTCCTCCGAGAAATAATCCGAAAGTTCCTCCGAAAGTTCCTCCAGGAATTCCTCCAGAAGTTCCTCCAGGAATTCCTCCGGAAGTTTTTCCAGGAATTCCTCCGGAAGTTCCTCCAGGAATTCCTACAGAAGTTCCTCCAGGAATTCCTACAGAAGTTCCCCCAGGAATCCCTCCGGAAGTTCCACCAGGAATTCCTTCGAAAGTTCCACTAGAAATTCCTCCACCAGTTCCACCAGAAATTCCTCCAGAAGTTCCACCAGAAAATCCTCCAGAAGTTCCTCCAGAAAATGATCCAGAAATTCTTCTTGAAATTTCTTCATAAGTTCCTCCAGGAATTCCTCCATGAGTTCCTCCAAGAACTCCCCTGGAAATTCCTCCTGAAATTCCACCGGGAGTTCCTCCAAAATTTCCTCCGAGAGTTGCTCCGAGTGTTCCTCAAAGAAATCTAGCTTAACTTTTCAAAAGGACCTGAGTAACATTTTTTTCATGAAATAATTTAAATATTGCAATCCACAGACCAATATGAAAACTTTTGATTGCAGTACTCAAATTAATTCATTTAAACAATTTACTTAGGTCCTTTTGAAAAGTTAAGCGAGAAATTCCTCCAGACATTTCTCGAAGAAATTTCCTCGGAAGTTTCTCAGAGAACTTCCTCCGGAAGTGGCTCGAAGGATTTTTTCCGGAAGCTCCTCAAAGGAATTCCTCCTGAAGTTCTACAAAGGAATTTCGCCAAAAGTTCCTCAAAGTTATTCCTCCGGAAGATCCTCAAAGGAATTCTTCAGGCAGGGGATCCCGTAGCGTAGTAGGCTACACGTTCGCCTTATAAGCGAATGAACATGGGCTCGATTCCCATCCCCTCCACCAAACCCTCGTCAGTCACCGGTAGCGCAGTCCTTACGGTGGCGTTTGGGGTCACGCCTCACGGACACGTCTGCCTGAAAACAACTGATAAAACTGATCTTGAAGGCATTCCTCCAACGTACTTCGATAAATGGCAACCGAACAAAGCAACGGTCATTGGATTTACCATATGGACAAATGGACATAATAACTCACTATGAGTTAGAGGGCTGCAAAATGGTGGGTTGACATCAAGGAAGGAGCACCCAACAGAGCTCTGGTCCCCACAAGTCCCTATCTCACGCTTCCACGGGTCGTCCGATGACAAAAGACCGCCAGCTAAGGGTTGTGTACTTAGCTGGTAGTGCAGCCTGGGCACTGTTGTCCTTCTGACATCAGCTAGAGTGAGAAGGTACGCCTCGAGCGTCTGTTCACCAGGAGGTGCGGCTCAAACAGTGTCTGCCTGGTACCCAGCGGCTGATTAACGAAATGCTGTATCGCGTCAGCTATACCTAAGGTGGCAGCCCCACCATCGCGATGTAGGTAACGCGACCCCGGTAAGGTAGCTTACTGAAGCCTCTCAAGTACCACGAAAAATGGAGATAGAAGAAAAAGAGAACGTTATTTTTGGCAACCGACCCGGCAACGAAATAAGGACTATGATTGGAACCTCGGTACCTGGAATGTCAGGACCCTAAATGAACCTGGACGAGTGAGCCTTCTGGCTCGTGAACTGCAGAAGGTTGGAGTGAACGTGGCTGCTATTCAAGAAGTCCGATGGCCTAGCTCCGGAGAACGTGAATTCCGAGCCGTGGACCCCACGACCAACACTGCATTCAAGTATAATATCTATCACAGCGGCGGTGAAAAAGCAGAGCATGGAGTTGGTTTCGTAGTGATGGGCAAGCAGATGAAGCGAGTGATGCGGTGGAAACCCATTAGCGAACGAATCTGTGTGTTGAGGATACGGGGCAATTTTTTTTTTTATTGATATTGGAGCATGTTAATAATAATGGAACAGATACAATATTTCCATAAATTTCAAGCAATCAAAATGGTATGAATTACCATTTGGTTTAAAATTGACTGTTTTTGATACCCCATAATAAATTTAATTATTGCATTTTTATCATATAAACTGGTATTACAATAAAGTAAATTTGAACTATTGATTTTCGTTTTCCACTTTTCCCAGTGTAACTTAAGTATTTTTATAAAATCATATTCCACTCTAGAGACTTTAGCTATGCGCCGACGATTTTTATGCGCCGCCGTCGCCATCATTTTTGACCAGCGCGCCGCTGCAATTTTTTGACCGCGCCGCCGGTGAATTTAAGGCGCGCCGTTGAAATAATTTAGGCGCCGTAGCCTGGGGGTGGTTTTGGGAATTCATCCTCCTTCCGCAATTTGTTAGAAGAAAAATTCCGTTCAAACCCTTAAGCATTTGAAAAATGTCGTTTGCGACGCTGAGAAAATACACTCAAACCTGTTTTTATGTCACTTTGGTATAATTTTTGTTCAGATTTTTCATTTAATTGATCTTCGAATTTCTTTAAATATGAAACAAAGCAATCCACGAACCCAAGTTTAATTAATTAATTAAATATGTTATCGCCACATGTTTCAGGTGTTCCAAGAATTTCAGATCTCCAAGCGTAAACTAATATCTTACGGCCTATATATCAATACTCCTAACGATTCGTGAATCAAATTGGGCATACAAACAACATTACAGGAGTTTCGTCCAGAGTGGGACGCACGAAAAACATATTTTTTATTTCCGATTTCAAATGTATTATTGAAGCCAATTGAGGTAAAGATTGCTCCATAAATTGATTAACGGCAAATGTTCAAACTGACATGATATGTACTAAAGATCAATTGAATGAATTCGTTTGCTGCTATCAATTGAATAGATCGGTGCTACTCAATTGACATCTCTGTATTCAATTGAAATCTACGTGGTCTATTTTCACATTCAGGTCAAAAAGCTCAATTTACATTGAGATTTCACGGCACTAACATTGACTATCTGGAAAGATTACAAACTGTACCCAGCTGCTTCAAGGTATTTTTTTTATTTGTCATAAAGTATAGTGCTTCTCCATTATTGTGTAAATCCATACCGGTTACCGTCGACCAAACTCGCCTAAATGTAGGCACCCTTGGTGTATAACAAATAGAAAGCTTTCATTTGCACTATATTTGAGCGGACTGCGTAAGTGACCCTACATTACCAAACAGGTATTTTTCCTGATGTGTCCGAGGAAAATATGTTTGAGAAGCACCCAGAGTTTTTATATTTAAGTTATTCGAATTTCCGGTAGGGAATAATGCATTCATGCCTGCCACTAGGTAAACAATGCACAAACATTAAATGGATGGTTAAAAATTGATAAATATTGGAGATTGATCCCGTGAAAACAGGTTCTGGTATTCTGATATATCCTTTATGCTTTGTTCTTACTATACTGTCCATAAAAGCATAACTATCCCATATGGATAGGAAATAAAGCAAAGATGGGACTGTTATGCTGGCAGCGACAGTATAGTAGTTTCAAATTCAGAGCGTTTACAATAATGCACCAGTGCTCAATAACTTCACAATGAAATTTACACATAGTTAGATTCACTACAAATTTCAAACCACGAACTGCAGAAACTTTGTAAATACATTCAAGCAGCGAAAACAGCGTTCGCGCGCAAGATGGCGGAAAAAAGCCACCACCCCATTCTTTTGCCGCAACCACCGTACCTTGGTACCGACATCGTCGTAACTAGAAACTCAACAAATTTATTTTTCTTTTTCTTTTTTTTTATGGCCCACCACTTCCCCCACACCAAAAAACTCGCACAGAGAGCTTCCTGGAAATGGACGCATCTAATATTTTAAACAAACAAAAAAGACTAACAAATAATACAAATTAATTAAAATGCTAAGGTATGTGTGATGAGCAATTACAGCAATAAGTTTATCAGGGTGTACCCAGTGGAATTAAATTCCTTTTAAGGGATCCCTATTAGAGTAGCAAAAATAATAAAAATAAGCCGATATAGTGTAAAACAAATTTAAATAAAAGAGTGTATTTTCATATTTATGACTGGCAAGTTATAATAAGAAATCATTTATTATTGATTTGAAATATAATTTTAATTTGGTTTTGAATAAGAGACGACTATTTATGTTTTTCAAAAATTCTGGTAGTATATTATATGAAGATGGACCGTAGAAAGAGATACGCATTTGACCCAGACAAGTTGATGCTCTCGAACGTAATACATTATTTGCGGATCGAGTATTATGCCCGTGATTCATAGTAGTAAGCGTGATATTGTAGTGCATATTTTGATCTTTTAGCATGTCATACACAAATAAACAAGTATGTAACTTGCATAATCCGCGAAGTGGAAGGATACTATGATAACCGTTTGTATATAGTTGACTGGTGGGATATAATTGCGGCAGTTGAATTATAATTTTTAGGCATCTATTCTGTAGGACTTGTAGTTTTCTTATATTGGACTTGCTAGCATGACCCCATACGATTATGAGGTATTGTAAAAGAGAATGAGAAATTCTTCAATTACAGCCTAATCAACGTTTACGCTGATTTACGATAAATCCGACGACGTGAAGGACACGTTTTATGATTGTCTTGATAAAGCCTATGGAGAGTGCCCAAAGCATGACGTGAAAATTGTTATCGGAGACGCTAACGCTCAGGTCGGTAGAGAGGACTTTTTCCGTCCCATAATCGGTAGGGAGAGCCTTCACTCCGCTACCAATGACAACGGCCTACGGCTAGTAAATTCTGCTGCTGCCAGAGGGATGGCCATCAGTAGCACCTACTTTGCACGAAAGAACATCCGAAAGCACACCTGGAGACACCCAAATGGTGAAACTTGCAACCAGATAGACCATGTTCTGGTGGATGGGCGCCATTTCTCGGATGTTATCGATGTGTGGACATTCAGAGGTCCGAACATTGACTATGATCACTACCTCGTTGTCAGTAAAATTCGATCACGGTTGTCAACTGTATCGAACGAAAGATCACAGCGAACGATGCGTTACAATATCCAGCGATTGTCGGCGGAAGGAGTATCGGCTAAGTACCGCCAGAAGCTCGACGAACGGATAAGTGCAATCAACGTTAGCGACAACATCAACGATCTATGGGAGTCGATCCATGGAGCGGTGAGCACAACAGCACGAGAAGTGGTAGGCACTGCACAGAGGCGACCCAGGACGGGTTGGTTCGATGTGGAGTGTCAGAGAGTGACAGACGAGAAGAACGTTGCCAGAAGCCGGATTTTGGTGTCGGGTACCCGATCGAATAGAGATCGGTACAGGGAAGCAAGAGCAGCTGAAAAACGAACCCACCGCAGGAAGAAAAAAGCGTTCGCGCGCAAGATGGCGGAAAAAAGCCACCACCCCATTCTTTTGCCGCAACCACCGTACCTTGGTACCGACATCGTCGTAACTAGAAACTCAACAAATTTATTTTTCTTTTTCTTTTTTTTTTATGGCCCACCACTTCCCCCACACCAAAAAACTCGCACAGAGAGCTTCCTGGAAATGGACGCATCTAATATTTTAAACAAACAAAAAAGACTAACAAATAATACAAATTAATTAAAATGCTAAGGTATGTGTGATGAGCAATTACAGCAATAAGTTTATCAGGGTGTACCCAGTGGAATTAAATTCCTTTTAAGGGATCCCTATTAGAGTAGCAAAAATAATAAAAATAAGCCGATATAGTGTAAAACAAATTTAAATAAAAGTGTATTTTCATATTTATGACTGGCAAGTTATAATAAGAAATCATTTATTATTGATTTGAAATATAATTTTAATTTGGTTTTGAATAAGAGACGACTATTTATGTTTTCAAAAATTCTGGTAGTATATTATATGAAGATGGACCGTAGAAAGAGATACGCATTTGACCCAGACAAGTTGATGCTCTCGAACGTAATACATTATTTGCGGATCGAGTATTATGCCCGTGATTCATAGTAGTAAGCGTGATATTGTAGTGCATATTTTGATCTTTTAGCATGTCATACACAAATAAACAAGTATGTAACTTGCATAATCCGCGAAGTGGAAGGATACTATGATAACCGTTTGTATATAGTTGACTGGTGGGATATAATTGCGGCAGTTGAATTATAATTTTAGGCATCTATTCTGTAGGACTTGTAGTTTTCTTATATTGGACTTGCTAGCATGACCCCATACGATTATGAGGTATTGTAAAGAGAATGAGAAATTCTTCAATTACAGCCTAATCAACGTTTACGCTGATTTACGATAAATCCGACGACGTGAAGGACACGTTTTATGATTGTCTTGATAAAGCCTATGGAGAGTGCCCAAAGCATGACGTGAAAATTGTTATCGGAGACGCTAACGCTCAGGTCGGTAGAGAGGACTTTTTCCGTCCCATAATCGGTAGGGAGAGCCTTCACTCCGCTACCAATGACAACGGCCTACGGCTAGTAAATTCTGCTGCTGCCAGAGGGATGGCCATCAGTAGCACCTACTTTGCACGAAAGAACATCCGAAAGCACACCTGGAGACACCCAAATGGTGAAACTTGCAACCAGATAGACCATGTTCTGGTGGATGGGCGCCATTTCTCGGATGTTATCGATGTGTGGACATTCAGAGGTCCGAACATTGACTATGATCACTACCTCGTTGTCAGTAAAATTCGATCACGGTTGTCAACTGTATCGAACGAAAGATCACAGCGAACGATGCGTTACAATATCCAGCGATTGTCGGCGGAAGGAGTATCGGCTAAGTACCGCCAGAAGCTCGACGAACGGATAAGTGCAATCAACGTTAGCGACAACATCAACGATCTATGGGAGTCGATCCATGGAGCGGTGAGCACAACAGCACGAGAAGTGGTAGGCACTGCACAGAGGCGACCCAGGACGGGTTGGTTCGATGTGGAGTGTCAGAGAGTGACAGACGAGAAGAACGTTGCCAGAAGCCGGATTTTGGTGTCGGGTACCCGATCGAATAGAGATCGGTACAGGGAAGCAAGAGCAGCTGAAAAACGAACCCACCGCAGGAAGAAAAAAGAGTACGAAGAACAAGTTATTAGTGAGGCGCAGGAAAAAATTGAGCAGAACGATATGCGGAGGTTTTATGAGTCTGTCAATGGCGTGCGGAGAAAGACAGCGCCATCTCCCGTCATGTGCAACGACCAACAAGGGAATTTGCTGACAGATAAAACTGAAGTGGCTGCCAGGTGGAAGCAACACTTCAAGACTTTGTTGAATGGAGGAAGTGACGATGCATCGGTGAACAGAATAAATATTAGCGACGATGGACAAGCTGTGGAGCCACCTACACTAGATGAAGTTAAAAAAGCTGTTAAAGAGCTGAAAAACAATAAGGCTGCGGGGAAGGACCAGCTCCCGGCTGAACTTCTCAAACATGGCAGTGAGCAGCTTTATGAAGTTCTGCACCATATTATGTCGAAAATATGGGAAGACGAGGAAATGCCTGCTAGCTGGTTGGACGGCCTCATTTGCCCTCTCTTTAAGAAAGGGCACAGACTGGAGTGCGCCAATTGCCGAGGAATAACCCTCCTTAATTCGGCGTACAAAATTATGTCCCGTATTCTGTTCAACAGATTGAGACCGCTTGAAGAGTCCTTCGTCGGCGAATACCAAGCAGGTTTTCGTGAGGGCCGATCAACGACGGATCAAATGTTTACCCTGAGACAAATCCTTGATAAATTCCGGGAGTACAACTTGCAGACACATCATCTGTTTATTGATTTCAAGGCGGCGTACGATTCAGTGAAACGGAATGAATTATAGCAAATTATGCTTGAACATGGTTTTCCGGCGAAACTGATACGGCTGATTCGTATAACGTTGGACGGATCGAAATCAAGTGTAAGGGTTGCGGATGAAATATCGACGTCATTTGTTACTTTAGATGGATTAAAGTAGGATGGTGCACTCTCGAATCTACTGTTCAATATAGCGCTCGAGGGAGCGATTAGGAGAGCTGGTGTGCAAAGGAGCGGTACCATTATCACAAAATCGCATATGCTCCTGGGATTTGCGGACGATATCGATATTATCGGAATTGATCGCCGTGCCGTGGAAGAGGCTTTTGTGCCTTTTAAGAGGGAGACAGCGAGGATTGGACTCACGATCAATGCCAGCAAAACGAAGTACATGGTCGCTGGCAATCAACGTGGGTTCATTAGTGGTGGTGGTAGCGAAATGGTGCTGGATGGTGAAAAATTTGAAGTGGTGGAAGAATTTGTGTATCTTGGAACATTAGTGACGTGCGATAATGATGTTACTCGCGAGGTGAAAAGGCGTATTGCAGCTGCAAATAGGGCTTATTACGGGCTTCGTAACCAGCTTATGTCCCGTAGTCTGCAAACGAAAACAAAACTCGCGCTGTATACTACTCTGATTCTTCCGGTGGCTTTATACGGCCATGAGACATGGACGTTAAAGGAGGCGGATCGGAGAGCTCTCGGAGTGTTTAAGCGTAAGGTGCTGCGGACAATAATCGGCGGTAAACAGGAGAACTGTATCTGGCGGCGTCGCATGAATCACTAATTGTACCAGGTGTATAAAGGGGTGGATATTATTAAGTTTATACGACACGGCAGACTACGGTGGGCTGGTCACGTTATTCGTATGCCGGAAGAACGTCAAGCGAAGATAATATTTAGTAGAGAATCCGGAAGAGGCCGCAGGCTTCGTGGAAGGTCGCGTACACGATGGCTTTTTGCAGTTGAAGAGGACCTGAGGGCGCTCAATGTTCAAGGCGACTGGAAGCGATTGGCCCAGGATCGAGTCCAGTCGAGAAGGATACTCCATTCGGCGTAGGTTCATCGAAGAGCTGTAGCCCATCAAGGTACTCACTATGATATCGGCAACGACAACAATATCGAACTACCGGTATCCATAGATTCTGTACAGCAGAATACTACAGTAGATAACGGTTCAGTAGCGCTTAAGAACACGGAGTGCCTACTAGATAAATATATGAGTAAAAAAGTCCTCCAGTAGTTCCACAAAGGAATTTCCCGGGTTTTTTTTCAGAAATTCATCCAAGAATTCAAGCGGAAGTTCCTCAATGAGTTTTTTTTTCCGAAAGCTCCACAGGAGATTTATCTGAAGTACCTCCAGGAAATCCTCTAGAAGGTTCTCCAGACACTTTTCAAGAATTCCTTCCAGAAATTCCTCCGATGATTCCTGCTGAAATCCCTCCTTACCTACTACAAAAAACTAGAAATTAAAAAAAAAACGCTAAGAATTCAAGCTTCTAATAAATATTAATTTTTTTCTTCATTATGCTTGTCGACGGGACAAGCATGCGTGGGCGGACTCGCTTGCCGACGAAGGGGAGAGAGAGCCACAGCAACCAGGGACATTCGCCACCTCTACGATATCTCACGACGCTTAAGCGAGGCGAAGATGAATGCAACGATGCCTGTGAAAGACGCGAATGATCAGTTATTGACCGACCCAACTGTCCAGCTGAAACGCTGGTTCGAGCACTTCGAACAACTTTTTCAAGTGCCAACCAGGCCACCACAACCTCAGCATGATCTGCCCAGGATTCGACGTGTAACGCGCGTCAACACCGGAGCGCCATCACTGCTAGAGATTCAAACAGCCATCCATTAGCATTGAGCAATATGCACAAATTCGTAGGTGGTACAAACCTGGATATTGATTTGGGACTAGATGGAAGCAATGCACTCTTCAATTAAGAGGTTCAAACAGCCATCCAATGCATGCAATAGAACAAAGTACCAGGAGTCGATCGCATATCAGCCGAGATGCTCAAAGCAGACCCCATGACATCTGCTCAACTTCTGCATCGTTTATTTCGTAATATATAAGACACCGCAACTATTCCGGTCGACTAGTTGCATATCTATCATATATCATAAGTATCTTAGTAAAGGTGCCCTGACTGTGTGCGATAACTGACGAGATATGTGTACCGTCCTCAAAGTTCTATGCAAAGTTATCCTAGCCCGGATTCAGGAAAATATCGATGCGACTTTCAGGCGGTAGCAGACCAGGTTCCGTGTCGGAAGATCCTGTGTGGACCTTATTGTCACGCTCCCTATGATTCTGGAGCAGGTCAACGAATTCCAAGAGTCCCTTTACTTGGTATTCATTGACTACGAAAAAGCTTTTGACTGTCTCAATCACGAGAATGTGTGGGGACCCTGAGACGCAAGGGGGTTCCTGAGAAAATCATCGGCCTCATCGAGTACGAGGCCTTTTTGTGCAGAGTACTGCACAATTGGCCCTATCCGGGTCGTAGCTGGTGTGAGACAAGGATGTATTCTATCACCGTTAGTGTTCCTTATTGTAATCGACGAGATTCTGGTATGTGCCAAACCTATGGCATCATTTAACCATGGAGAATCTAAACGACTTGAATTGGCAGATGATGTTGAACTTCTCGCTCAACTGCGCTCTGATATGCAGAGTAAGCTCAACGACTTTGCCGACTCCTCTTCCGCAGGTTTAGTCATCAACGTCAACAAAACCAAATCGTAGGACGTAACCACGGCAACCTCTTCCAGTACAGTAGCTGGGCAATAAGTGGAGAATGTTGAAAACTTCCAATATTTTGGAAGCCAAGTGGCGTCAGACGGCGGTACCAAGATCAACATAGACGCACGGGTCAAGTAAGTAAGTAAGTAAGTAAGGCTGCCTTTGCGAGTTTAAGTAATATCTGGAAGAACAGGCAGATATAATGCATCAAAATAAAATTTTTCAACTCAAACGTGAAATCTGTACTGTTATGCGGTTGTTTATCAACAGATGCCTACGGTACATAATTTGTGCCTGCTGGCCTCACAACTGGATCTCAAACAACGAGCTCCATCGTCCGATAGTAAGGCCGAGGCCGATAGTAACGGAAACTCGGTATCGGAAGTGGGGCTGGGTCGGCCATACTTCATGGAGGGGCGGAAACGAAATATGCAAACAAGCATTAGACAGGACATTAGACATTACAGGAAATTGAATGAAAAAGCCCGATTGAGCCCAGATTTGCAGGAAATGAAGTTAACATGCCAATGAACAATTCGATATAAAATGATTAAATAAACTTTAAATTAGTTTTTAGCTGATTTATTTGGAGTTTGGTTGAGCACTTTGAAAATCATTAATTGCAGGGTTTCAACTTTTCGTTTGAATGAGACCAAGGCAAGCGTTTCTCGGGCCAAGGGAGAATCTTTTTTCGTTGTTTATGTTGAAGATCATCTTTCACCTATCAATCTTTCTCTACAATTACCCTTGGATGATAAACGAAAATCTTGCCTATTAGATGAAAATCCTTTTTCGTTTCATCAATTTTTCCCACTCACTCACTTTTCGCGAGAATTATCGCAGAACAATTACAAAATTGTATGGCCGCGCCGGGATTCGAACCCAGAATAGTAACAATAATAGCCGCATGGATGCGCTTACTCTAGCCACACCACCACGCTATCTGTATGAAAGCATTAGGTTATTTGTTCTACATAAGCTACTACCATTTGCATTGAAGATGCCACGAAAAGACTCGTATATGAAAGAAAAAGAGCAAACCAACGTTTGGCGGCAATCGAAGTGAGCGAAAAATGGTTATCACTCTCCAGGCTGTTTTGTTTTCCCGAAAAGTGATTTCTCCCCGAAAATTATCGTGAGGGAGCATCCTGTGCTCCTGAGATTGAGTGAGCGATACGAACCATGAAAACATATGCATGCAATCAAAGGTGCCTGCGATCGCGCACTAAAACATAAGTAACTGCACGCGCGCCACAAACTTGTTTTCATGGCAATTAATGAATTTCAAAGTGCTCAACCAAACTCCAAATAAATCAGCTAAAAACTAATTTAAAGTTTATTTAATCATAGTAGAATTTTATGTCGAATTGTTCATTGGCATGTTAACTTCATTTCCTGCAAATCTGGGCTCAATCGGGCTTTTCCATCCAATTTCCTGTACGAAATAGTAACAGAGGTGTATTTTCCCATATATTTCGGCTGAAACCCCCATATTAACTTCAAATCAATTGCGCCAGCTTATGCAATAACCGATCAGGCTGAAATTTTCAGAGAATGATTTTCTTACCCAAAGGCAAAATCCTGGGGGGTGCCCCGTGGATTCGGACAACTTTTTATATCCTGGGCCAGTCTACTGTGGATATACAACAGTAAAGCACATGTCATGTGAGAGTGGACAAATCAAGCATCCGAAAGATATTCAATTTGCAAAAAAGACACGTGGATTTCGAAACATGTGCTGCGCATATGTACAGCCAAGATGTTTAACAAAAAATAAAAACAAATTCTTCCTGGACCCGAAATAAAAAGTCAAAACGAATAGTCCAAACCTTTCTAATTAGTTAGCTTTATGAATAATAAATACAATTACAATACAATAATAAATAGTGTGTAACCATGATTGTGAGGGGCAGGGGACTACAAAAATACGTCGTCATCTTCGATGACGAAAAGTTCGATGATAAACCCAACATATAAGGACTGTATCGAGAATAAGTTATCCACATTATTTTATTCGAATAAAATCGGATGGATTTTAAAAATTTATTAAACTTTGTCTAGCAATATATGTTAATTCTGTATGTTAAGTTTTATGAAAAAATATAATAATGAATAAATATCACACTATTCCAACATTTATTCAAGCATTTTTCTTCCTGGTCACAAATCGGCATAAAATTGCCTCGTTTTATAACATGATTACTTTCTGGTCCAAATTCCGGTCACTTGATTTTGATTTTCTTCCTTTTCCGACAGATTAGCAAACGTGTAGTATTCCCCAAGCTTGTTGACCATGAATTTTTACCTTTGGGGGTGCATAGCGAAACGTTTGGTCAAATTATCCATCACGATGCCCTTCTTACGGAGCCATGTGTCCAAAACTCGAATTGCAATATCACTTTCAATTTGAGATACATCGGAAACAACAAATTTTCAACAAATAAACAAATACTGATTTGAAACTTAACATATGAAAACATCGAATGCAGAGCAAATCGAACCAATACCTTCATGAGCTTCTGAGTAGTAACACTTTGAAAGTGGATAACTTATTTTCGATACAGTCCTTAGTATGCGTGTGCGTTGATATCTTTGCAACGAAACTTCAATTTCTTATTTAATAAACATATAAACAAACCAGAAGAGGAAAAAATAGTAAGTGTGAAATAAGTAAGTTGGAATAAATATTGACATTCGCTCATAAAAAAACAATTTATGTCCTTAATGCTTGAAAAAATTAACCAATACTCGAATTTATTATGTTTCATTTAAATAAGACCTTATACATTTTATGCTGCGAGTAACATTGGAGTGCGATTATAGAGCAGCCAACAACTTCGTTACGGCCAACCACCCCATTCATCCTTCCCGTCTACCTTCACAAGAACAATGTAATCATTTGGCTGCAGCACGTGTCGGCAAGTTCTGTCTGGCACGACGAAACTAGTTATACCTATCGGTCTCTAATGGGCTATTCATTCAGACTATGAGCTAGATCATAGCACAGCATGGGATTGTGACGGTATATTCCGTAGATTGGTGATACCAGTGATTAGTGATACCAGTCAGTGTTAGGAAATACTCAACATCTCAAAACTTATGTTTTATTCAAATCAACCATAAGTTGAACAAAACGAACTCATCTCTAAAAAAATCATGCGGACTCATTCGTTTGAATCATTTTAAAAATTTCAGTGTTTTTCAGTGAGTTAAACTGCATCTGTAAGCAAATAATTGCGACCCGATTTATTGCGCTTTGAAAACGCGAATTGATTTTTTGGCATCAACGCAACGGTGCGGTTTCGCATGAAAAACTAAAACGTGATGCTTTTCTTTTAAATTTCGAACGAGTTTGCTCGCGCGTGAAGGCTAGATGATTGAGATTTCAGAATAATCCTACCAACACAAAGTGATACTCATTAGTAGCATTAGTATATGATTTGTAGGGATGTTAAAAGAAAACAAAAATCAAGCGAATTGATTGGGTAATAAAAGTTAAGGACGCGAATGTTGTTTTCTGTATTGTGTGTTGAATTTTGAAACTTTGAATATGACTTAGCGAAACATCGCCAATGATAAACAGATTTAAGAAATAATTTCAATGGGTGAAAAACTAAAGAAACACTGAAATAATTAATAGGGGAAAATGTTACAAGGTTAAAAAATTCAAACTTCCATTTACTTCCACTATAATCACTAATGTATCATCAGATACGTATTTCGTTTTCTACTTGAAAACTTCTTCAGTGTTTTGTTATCGACTAACAAAACACTGAAAAAGTTTTCAAGTAGAAAACGAAATACGTATCTGATGATACATTAGTGATTATAGTGGAAGTAAATGGAAGTTTGAAATTTTTTTACCTTGTAAAGTAACACTAATAAATAAAAATATTAAATTGGTAAAATCGTGAATAAAGAGGTCAGAGATCATAATAGTGATTTTGAGTGAAAATAAAAGAGTGTGTAGAAATGAGATATTCCTATTATGGACTCCAGAGGTGGGTCCACGTTCCAAAACGTGGGTGGGGAAAAGAGGATTAATAAATCGGGCAGATGACATATTTGGCAGAAATGACTTGCAATTGAGGGGGTTAGAAGCTACAGTAAAAAATGCTTTGGTTTTAGAGCTTTGCCGCAAATGTTGATATTGTTACGGAAAATTTGTATTTTTTTTAACTTCCATACAATTTGCATGAAAAGAAAAAATATCGAAAAACTTTACACTAATTTTTCTCAAAACAAAGTTTTTGTCACATACACATACACTTGCGTTTGACCCCCTCAATTCTACGATTTTGAGGACAACCATTCCCATTTCAGCGTTTATTACTAGTAGACCCGACGAACTTCGTTTCGCTTAAAATTGAGTTATTCTCTGATTAGTGCTTGAGTTATGCAGAAATTTCTGTTTCATTTTCATTTCCAGAAGGGGGAGGTGCTTCAAAACATATCTTCCCTTTCTAATCCTCCAAAAAATACTGATTGAATTGTAATCGTCGCTTCTGCGAATGTTATTGATGTTCCTACATGTATTTAATAATGGAACAAATACCCTATTTGAGTTGTTGCGACCACATAGGTGTGGTCAAATTGTGTTGCTCGGTAGATTTCAACGATTTATTTTTTACAGATTGATTTAACTGCCGGTCAAAGAAATCTTATAGGAGTTCAATAATTCTATTGAGATAATTATTGGTAATTAGATAATTGAGGTAATTAGATAATCTTTAATATCTTTTCGGTACACCAAAAAACCCTTCATATTCATAATTAGATGGAAACGTTTAGCATACTTGATCGCTCCTAATATTGAATCCTTGTTGACTCTAAATATTAGGATAAGAATAATTCCTTCGAAATCCCTACCAGGACGTCATACATGCCCAGTGTTTTAGGTTGGCTGTGTAAAATCACAGATGAGAGATAGGTCACCAAACTGTTCACCAGGATGTTGGCTTTGCAGGAAAAATATCAGGGGTCAAGTTTGACTATACCCTGAAGACTTAGGTAACCGAAACCTTGGGAAGATTTCGCTTCTTGAATTCTAAATCACATTGTTTAATAGTTCTGAATACTCAGACAAGTTGAGCCATCCTGAACGTTATGCCTGTGATGATACGAGATGTTCAAGGTACTCCAAAACGTTCTGGAGTTCAGCCCACGGTATCTATCAGATCAATCAAGACTTTTGCAATGTCCTCATCGTCGGTATTCACCCAATCTGGTTCAATAATCATATACGCATCATGCATATCCAATTTTCTCGAATACGGGATTCTCAAGGTACTCCAAAACGTTCTGGAGTTCAGCCTACGTCATCTATCAGATCAATCAAGGCTTGTGCAATGTACTCATCGTCAGTATACACCCAATCTGGTTCAATAATCATATACGCATCATGCAAAGCCTATTTTTAGAATACGAGATGCTCATGGTATTCCGAAACGTTCAAGAGTCCAGCCCACGGTATCTATCAGATCAATCAAGGTTTTTTCAATGTCCTCATCGTCGATATTCACCCTATCTGGTTCAATAGGTATATACGCATCATGCAAACCCAATTTTCGTAAATATGGGATCTGCAAGGTACTCCAAAATATTGTTGAGTTTAATTCGTAGGATCTTCTGCCGATTCCGACGTCATTGTTTGTTTCGTAAGCGATCCATGCATCATAGATCTCTTCGAGTCGCCATCTGCTCTTTTAAAAATTGACCCTCATCACAAGCCATTAGTTTTAACCGTTGACGTCCGTTCTCGCGATGAAAGATCAGTGCCGTTGACTACGACTTCAACAGGTGTGATTATCAAATCGTCAATGCACGGATTGCTGCCCTGGACTGGAATCATGTTATGAATTATGCCTCAATCGACGATTCTGTTACCGCGTTCTATCGCACCATCGAACAGATCAACCGAGAAAACGTGCCGGTCAAAATTTGCCGACCATCTGAGAAGTACAATCAACCATGGTGGACGCCACAGCTCCGGAATCTTCGCAATCGTCTGCGGAAATGTAGGAAGAAGTTCTTTCGAAACAGGATTGAAGTGAACGCGGCTAATCTGCGGTTAGCTGAAGAAGAATATACTCGTATGCAACATTGTCGGTTCCGTGAGTACATGGAAAGCCTGCAAGCAAATTTGAAAAATGATCCTTCATCGTTCTGGGCCTACATTAAAAAACGGAAGGGGTCGAACAATATCCCTGTTGGCGTCACTTATCGTACGCTTTCCTCCCGACCACCTGACGCAACAGCAAATTTGTTTGCCAGCTTCTTCCGCTCAGTACATGACGACAATCCTCCTCCATTGGATCAAAGCTACATCGAAAGCCTTCCGTCGTATTCCGTCCGGCTTCCTCAAGTCACTTTTAGGCAATGCGGATATTTTTGAAGCTATCAGCTCGCTTGACACATCGAAAGGACCGGGACCCGATCACTTACCGCCCACCTTCACCAAACAATGTGCTTCATCGCAATGCCGATTACTTCAATTTACAAACGATCTATAAGCGATATTATTTTCCCGGAAGCTTGGAAGCTTGCTTCGATCGTTCCCGTGTACAAATCCGGTAAAGTACATAGTAGAGAACTACCGTCCGTTATCAATTTTGAACTGTTTCGCCAAAGTTTTTGAGAGTCTTTTGCACGAAGTGTTATACCCAGCAGTACAGTCTATCATATCCGAGTATCAACATGGGTTCATGGAAAAGCGCTCGACGACATCCAACCTAATGGCATTCACTTATACAGTGCTAGACGAATTTGAGAACCATAGCCAGGTCGACGCTATTTATTTTGACTTTTCAAAGGCGTTTGACAAGGTGCCACATGCACTAGCGATAGAAAACTTGATCGACTTGGCTTACCTACTTGGATCATTCGGTCACAGTGTTTTCTAACCCAGGAATTCGTGATCGAAAATGTTTTGGCCATGAAAAGTTGATTTTAGAGGCTCAGTGACTTCGGAGAAATCTTCAGTATGTTAAGCTCCATAATTTGGAAACAAATTTTTTTTGGCTAATCCCCCTAAAAGTGAGATGGAAATTCTGTTTCCTCCAATTATGAAGATACATTATTGGTGTCTTCGAGAAAGTTGTAGAAAAAGTTTCTACGAAACTTTATTTCTATCTGCTATAGAAGTCGAGATATGGGTCGTTATTTATGAACGACCACCAAAAATCAGGTTTTTCACGATACTTTCGTCAATATATTTTTTTAGATTTTTCAAATGTTTAAAAAGATTTCCGTCGCGATTAAAAACATGAACCTTTCGAAGACAGTTTCATTTTATTTTCAATATTGACGAAGTTATTGATGATTTTTGGTTAAAAAATGAGCATTCTAACATTAACTGCATACATTTAGGGGCAAAATGGAGGAGAATTTTATTTAGGCAATGGAAAGTATATCTCATGTACTAATGGGTGCATTGCAACATATATGTGACATAGCTTGACATAAGTGCCGTATGAACATCTTTTTCTTCTTCTTCTTGTTATATATAAAAATGATTTGGTCTGTATTGTGCATAACTAAGAAACGGCTGGATAGATTTTCTTTATTCTTTCAGCAAATTTGTTTATCAACATGTCTGACGGAATATTTTTATGTAAATTTTATAGAATATTTTCTTATGTAAAAATCTCGACTAAAATTGGAAAAAAAATGAAGAATTTAAATTAAAATTTGTATGGAAATTTCAAAAAGGTAGATCATAACACGCTTTCTCGCCTACTGTGCAGGGCAACGTCTGCAGGGTCATCTTTACACTTAGGCCAGACCTATGATTTAGCCAATTACAAAATTTTCTAAATGATTATTGATGGATGTTTTACAGAAATGACATGAATTTCAAATTCCGCGGGAAGAAACAACGTGTAATTAAAAAAACCCAGATTAATCCACTTAGCGGCGATGATGCCTTTCTCGTGCATGTACTGAAAAAATCACATAAGAAAGGTAAAAAAAGCACTTTAGGGGAATAGATCGCATATTTTATATCATTTTGCATGTTTTTGCATTAATTACTATACATTGCCACCATCCTAGAAACAATTTTTTTTTTTCGATATTGAATTTTTTTTTCCAAGGGGGATTCATTCCGAAATGGAATGTCCGATTGGGCCAATTTTCAATAGCAAACAATGGGACCACATTCCCCGTCGAATGCAACTTGTTGCGTATTTACTTTTCGAAATATCCCGGAATAATAAAAAGCCGGTTGCCACGTCTAAAACATCACAATAGGTATTGCAAAACAGATTAATATTTCAAACAGATGTTCCAAAAATTTTAGTTAATTTTTTTTTCATTTGGAATTCTCTAGAAATACCAATATGTCGATATATTCACCTCTATTCTTGTTTACGGACGAACGAAACTTTCGAACGAATGCAGTTCGTTCGAATCGTTTCCCCATTTGATTTTGCTGACGTAAACGAGAATGTGCATCAGCTTTCGTTCGAAAGCGCGTTCGTACGTAAACAAGAATAAGGGTGATTGGTATTTCACTGTAAAACATCCATCGATTCAATAATCATTTTCAAAATTTGGACATTAAGACAAGACATAGGTCTGGCGTAAGTGTTATAATCAGATTATCATGAACTAGATGACCCGGCAGACGTTGTCTTGTACAGATCACAGTGAGAATGCGTGTTGTGATCTGCCTATACAAAATACCCATACAAATTCTAATTTAAATTTTTCATATTTTTTCAGTTTAAGTCGTGACTTTTACATAAGAAAATATCATGTAAATCCATCGGAAGTTGTTATGAAGAAATTTGAACCCAGCCGTTTCTTAGTTATGCGGAATACAGACCAATTCATTTTTATATCTAACAAGAAGAAGAAGAGGAAAAAACATCCGTGGCCACCGCACACATTACGGTCATTAGACTTATGCTGCAGACTATTCAATGAAGTGTGTTTTTTTTTCAAATTAGTTTTTAAAAATAGGAAAAGTCAAACAATCAGTGTGTGCAATTTATAAGTTGAAGATGAAGTTCAATAAATAAATAAATAAATCTTCCAGATCAATCAAAACTTTTGCAATATCTATAACATCGGTATTTACCGAATCCGGTGTAATAAATTCATGATCCTCATTTCCATGAACATGAGATTGAATGTCCAAGGTGCTCTAAATAATCTTAAGATGCACACCGACAATGAGGTTAACCTGCGATTTGTTCTGCGTATTCGGACTTGGATGATCAAGTAGTTCAATCGTTATGGTTTCCAGGACGTTTGGGTGAACCTAAAAGGTCTGTAAGGATAATGTTTGAAGTCATATCTACTCAATGAACCTACTGAGATATCATATCATACACCATTCATTGGATAGATCACATGATCTGAGCTCCAAAAAGGGTCCATAATACAGCTGATCCTCTATGAGTCGCTCAATGAACCTTTTGTGATGTTTAGCGCTAACCGGATACATAGTCCAGGACTTGGTTGATCGGGTAGATCGCATCTTTTAAACTCCCGGGCGTTTTAGAGAACCTGAAAGGTCTCTAGTTGCTAGTAAATATAATGAGTAAAACTCTTTTGGCTCAATGGACCAGGGATGTTTAGCAGTTGGTTTATCGGGTATTTCGCATGTTTTGAACTCCAGGACGTTTTGGGTGTATGGCTATTACGCGACCGTTGCACAGTACCCCATCGAAGCCACTAGGAGCAATCCTAAATCTGCTACCGCTACATGAACACGTGCAACTGGAAGCGGATAAGAGTGCACTGAGGTTTAAAAGATCTATGATGACAGGGATTGAATCCTAAAGAGAATGAACTAGTCTCTCACTTATCATCTCTGCATACATATACGATATGTAGCATACCACGAGAGACTTTTTTCGCAAGCTGTCATGATAGAGAACTGATTCGGGAGGCTATACCCCATGATAAATTTCTTTTAGAAAGCTCCGAATGCGGGGAGCACTAGCTCTGACGATGCATTTCAACTTGTTCTAAACAGCTGTGCAATAACCAACACGAAATGAGCGAAAACAAAGCGAGAATCACCATTTTTCTATACGGGCTTCCTATCCGATTCTGTTTTTTTCGCACTTGTATACAAGTTTGATAAATTTGTTATCATGGCTGGTTATGATTCGGAACAGTTTTTGCCTCTCTTTTATCGTTGTTCGTTATCTATTGAGAAAGATTTTTGCAAACCCTGTCTATGAATGTTCTACCAGGAGACCTTATCGTTGATCGCTTGAGCATTCTACAACACTTTAAAAGAGGGCCGGTGTTGAACATGATCGGAGATTGAATGAATGCGGAAGACAACTACGAGACAACGACTCGTACGGATTGGGATGCCGGTGGTCCTATAGTTCGTCGAGGTACAATTGTATTCTTCACTGACGGCTCAAAAATCGGTACGAAACCTGGTGCAGGAATCTCTGGGCCTGCAGTATTTATTTCAGTAGCCATGGGTAATATTACATAGACGCGGATCGAAATTCCTCGCCCTGAGAAATTTGGTCTGCTCATTCAGGGAAAGTGATTGGTTTCATAAACCACATCATGTCGGACTGGTAACGTGTCGTGGGTTATAACTGACCATATATTAAGTTGTGGTTAGTAATAAGCGACACGTACATTGAACAGTGGACGCAGTAGTTCTATACCGTACTAAAAAGCCCAGTTACCATTTTTGGATTTGGATCTTTTTGGATCTAATGGCCACTAGCTCCCTTAAAGCAGGTAAATTTTTGTACCGACCGAAATACACCAAATAAACATAGTATACCAAATTTCCATTTATTTTTGAATGATTATTCAGTGATTACTGAAAAGGAGAGCTAATCGGATCGGACTGTTTATCAACACGTCAAAGACAAGTAGGTTTATGATAGAAATAAGTTCAAGAGACAGGATGTTAGCCACCAATCAGAAGTTTGTGTCATTATGGTGGTGGTTGGTGAGTTCGCGTACTTGGGCTCGATCGGAAATCGATCTTACTTTGGACTCTGGAAGACACTTCTAGTAGTAATCAAATTATTTTAATTTTAAATTTTTTGCAGTTTTTCATATTTTACAAGTTGTTTTTGATCCTTCACCCAAGGATGTTATCGATCATTTAGTAATTCGCGTTCGATCATTTAGTAGTTTGTCAATAACTCATTCCAGAAACTGAATTTCAAAATATGTTGTATGGTGGACTTCTAGTGCGAAGGTTTTTCTGCAACTCTGCCTTATGGTTCGTTGTTAGAATTCCACTAGTAACGGAGTTATAACTAAAGTTTCAGTAACTTAGACTAAATGATAACAAAATTCCAATTATTTAGTTTAAGCTACCGCAACTAGCGCTATAACTCCATTACTACTAGAATTCAAACAACGAACCACAAGGCAGAGTTGTAGAAAAACCTTCGCACTAGAAGTCCACCATACAACACATTTTGAAATTCAGCTTCTGGGGAATGAGTTATTGACAAACTACTAAATGATCGAACGCGAATTTCTTAATGATCGATAACATCCTTGCGCTTCACCTTTGTTTCTCTTTCAAAATTAAATATCCTTGCTATGACAACTGCATTGCAAACTTCTACAGACTCGCTGATTTACATAGTGAAGGGATTGATTTGTTTTTTGTAATGTTATTTATGTTGTAGCAGATTATATATGTACTTTTTTGCACTATGGGTCATATCCATAATGGATGAAATGATGGAAAAAAAAGTTATTATTTTTTTAAAGTTGGTTTTTCAAAAATGGTCGAAATATTTTTATTATGCTTTTGTTGACTCGATTTTATGAAAGTACGTAAAATTTCCATTGGTGTACAGTATTTTTTTTTTCTAAATGCTACCGTTCCTGCTAAGATAAAATATAGCGATTTTTATAATGTTTTTCGATTCTATTCATCCTAGAATCAATTTTACTGAGCCGTTGATGTTTATTGACAAATGCTAGTGATGTAGTAGTGGTTACGGTCTACTGGGGTCTCCAGTAGCCTTGCGAGCAAAGGCGTAGGATTGCCATTCCAGAGATGACGAGTTCGATTCTCGGTCCGGTCTAGGATGTTTTCGGGTGGGAAGCATTCTCGACTCCCTGGGCATCGTGTATCCATTGTTCCTGCCACACAAGATACATACTCATGCATAGGACATATAAGAGCTCTCAATTAATAACTGTGGAAATGTTAAGTTAATACAACACTAATCTGAAAAGCATGCCATGTTCCAGTTGGAATGTAGAGCTATTGAAGAAGAAGAAGTAGTAGGAGTTGGCCATTTTCATAGTATGAGATGGTGGATAAAACATTCTTTACTTAGAAAAAAACCTAATCCGAATCTTTCAACCTTAATAATTTTTGGTATATCATTAAACGGAAGACTTATATTCAGTATTGAAGGTGGATCAGGATGGACAAGTGATAGACAAATATAGGAAATAAATTTGAAAATTACAAAATTACGATAAAAAGGAAGCATAGACTATCATTGGCCAATAGTAGAGGAAACGCCTTGTGCATTTTTAACCCTTTGGCATTCGTTGCAGTATATGAATCTGTATTCAATTTGTTTTGCCCTTGCATGAATTGAGAAAAATAGCCAAAAGTTGAAATTGTAGAGTCCTAACAGTGAATTTACTTGAAAACTTCACTGAACTTGGATCATTCGAATATCTTCCTCTGCATTGCACAATAAATCATTACCACTAGATTGGGTAGTTTGTCTGACCAATTCCAAATCTACACCAACTAATTTAGCAATCAGAAAGATTTCCAAAACGTTTTTTTAAACACGTTTATCAATCCTTGCAACAGGTGTCCATCTTAAAATGCATTATTACCTTCTGAACTATCTTAAGCTTGTTATCTGCTTGTCGTTGTCACTTGAATTAAATGCAATTTCTGTTATACTATAACAGAAGAGCATTTGATTGAAATATCATTATATGATATATACGTTAGGCGGATAACCCGTCTTTTTATACCTTTGCATGACTTAAAAATCGATGAAAATTTAGAAGAACAGCTTTCATCATGTGAGTATGAGGATGAGGAACCTATATTATGTAGATATCGCGTGACATCTCCCAATGAAAATGAGAAATTCCAGCACTAAAAGTAAGCAAGCCCTTGTTTTCCCATCATTACGGAACAGTATAGCTGGGCCGTTTTCAAACGCAATGTATTGATCCGTTCGTGTCGACATCCGCTATTTCTAGTTAAACTAGTACCTTAGCATGTAGCTGGGGCATTAATTAATTTCATATATTCTCAGATTTTCCAGGTTTTTACTATTTAGTAGGAAATCGAATTCCCATAAAAACATCAACATTTATTTCTCGTGTGATTTTTGAAAACGTCGTAAGTCCAAAAGAGAGGCTCTATTTGTTTACTTTCTCTTTCGATTATTACAAAGCCATGCTAACATTTACATTGGATTTTCCAGCACTGATCTGAAGAAAATAGCTTTGTCTAGTATGCTGAGGTGAAAATATTGCAACACATTTTAAACTAGCATAGATATTAGCAAAAGAGAGCATAATGGAAAAGAGTCTCTCATTTGGACTTACGACATTTTCAAAAATCACGCGAGATTTGATCTTTTGGTGCTTGGTAAATGCATCATACTAAATTCATCATAAAGTGCAAGAAATGTTTAGCAATCTAGTGTGAAATTCCAATGATATTCGAGGAACTGCAACTATCGTAAAAAAATATTCATTATAAATAATGATTCACATAAACTACTAAATTATAAATAAAATGTAAATAATATTACCGAGTACTGGAGTAAATGTTTATAGTCGGCAGTTCTGCTGAATCATTGTTCACTTGTATTCTCTTTATTATAAAACTTAGTAGCAGACGATGTGCGGCGTGATGCAGCGTTCGGAACATTAGTGCGACGCGTTGACTACCGGCACCTAGTAGCAGCGCCGGCACTGACAATGAAGTAGATATTGGTCACGCGAACATTAGTGACAATGATCATTGATCAGCGGCCTCGACCCAGTGTGCTTAGTTCCGATTGCGGACTCTGCCAAGAAACCAGTTCGTTGAATAAGATTGTGGTTTGTGATTATGATACGCAAGGCAGAAAATAATTTTGGTTTTCAACAATTCGTGATAATAGGATGCAATGGGCATCTTCTGGATTCGATCATAAAAAAAATATACAGCACCTGGGATGGAATTTATTTTTGTTAAGACTATGAAAAACTAAATTAAAAAGGAACTAATTAAGGTAAAATTTTGCCTGTGTCATGCATAAAACTGTTGAATCTCGTTTGTTGTGGGCTTCATAGAAAGACATCATGAACTTGATCCTTTGGGAGAATTATTTCCCAATGTTTTATCAAAATAGTTTTTTTTTTGTTTGCTCCGAATATTTTCAATTCAGATCTTCAAGAAATTGTTTGTGTAAACATTTTGAGTAATTTTACCAACTTTTAAAGTCTATGTATGTTTGTCAACATTTATGGTTCTATGGAAATGTTAATCGAATTGTGAGTTGCGTTGAAAATGTAAAGCGTACAAGACAAGGTGAATGCGGTAAAGATGGAATTCAAAGATTGATCTTACTTCTACGTCACCTTTTAGGCCACTGCACAAAATAAATGGAAAGAACAGAAAACCAGTTTAGAATGGCTTTGCCATTTTCTAAAAATCCTTCCACTATGATGTAGCGATCAAGATAGTTGAACTAAATCGACAGGTGGGCTATAAATTATAAACTAATACTACCACCGCTGGCGCTGCTGACGTAAAACCACCGCTCACCTTCGAAGGTAACGGAAAAATCGGATGCCAACCGAACGGCTAAACTAAACCTGCACTCCTTCATCCTCCATTGGATCAGCCAAACTAACTGTGTTTCCAGTTCATTCTGGTGTCAACTGAAAATGTGGGCAAATCTATAATTCACGGACTTGTTTTGCAAGGCTGTCTTTTGGTGTGGTTCTAAGTTTTGCCTTTTGAGCACACCAATGTATAGTGGAGAGTTCACTCCGAAAATAAATTATTGAGAAAGGACCACGAGATAGTGTTTGTCTGTGCGAAAAAAAATCTTACTTTGTTGAAATTTTTTCCAGAATATGAATAATATTGACCCATTCCTATGAATAATTGAGTAATATAACCACAATGCCACATGTAGGCTTGATTGCTGCCTGCAATAATTTATGGATGGTAAGCTACGATTTGTGTATAGAAAACATTTACTTGTGACAATTTTGATAATTCAATAAATACAATTCTCGAAAATTGTAAATACACTTTTCCACGGCAATATAATACAGACTGAAATGCACTGATAGAAATTTCTTTATCGTGTATTATATTACATTATCAATCAACTATCATTTTTGTATGATATAAAACTGTTTAACAAAATTTTTATTTGAAAAAACGAAGTTGTGCTTTTTGACAAAATTTCTCAATTTTCGGAAAACATAAATTTCCTAATAGATTTTTCCCCTTCTTCGTATACTAAGTATACGTAAAGGCTATATGTGGCTATATGATTGCTCCAAAAACATTTTATTTATAGAAGGTCCGGAGACCCATAGTGTTATATACATCGGGCGAAAAGCGTTGGTTCCTCCTTCAAGCCGCACTGTACAGCGGTAAAGAAAGCATGCGACTCCCGGTTACGGATTCTCCAGATAATCGGAACAAAACTGCCGCGTGGCAATCGTTCAAAGTTACTGCAGGTCGGCTCGGCGCTAGTCACTTCGAAGCTGACGTACGGAGTGGGACTAGTGAGCCGAGGAGGGCCAGACTCACTACAGACACTCGCTCCTGTATACAACAAAATGGTTCGTTACGCTTCCGGAGCGTTCGTGACCAGCCCGATCATCTCGGTCATGGCCGAAGCTGGAATCCTTCCATTGGAACTACTGGCAGTTCAAATCATCGCTAGGATGACCATCCGGATTTTATCTAAAAACAGCAACAACAGCCCGACCGACAGCTGCTTTCGACCCGGTTCCATAGGTCGACAGTAGTCTACACCGACGCCTCGAAATGTGAAGATACTGTTGGAGCCGCCTCGCAGGAATATTCAGCCTTCCAAAGGCATGCAGCATTTTCTCAGCGGAGGCGTATGCCTTAAAGAAAGCGGTATCAATTCCCAATGTCGGTGGTGAGATCGTGGTTCTCACGGACTCGGCCAGTTGCCTGTTGGCACTACAGTCCGGGAAATCAAAACACCCATGGATCCAGGAAGTCGAAGAGAGGGTCCGCATCAAACGAGTTCGATTCTGCTGGATCCCTGGACATGCCGGCGTGATTGGAAATACCGAGGCTGATCGATTAGCGAACGAGGAGAGGAGACAACCGGCCATAGATATGCCCATTCCGGGTGAAGACGCGTTAAGAGCGGTAAAGCAGGCAATTCGACTCCGATAGGATCACCAGTGGCACGAAACTTCTTCTTTTTCTTCTTATCGGCATTACATCCCCACACTGGGACAGAGCCGCCTCGCAGCTTAGTGTTCACTAAGCACTTCCACAGTTATTAACTGTGAGGTTTCTAAGCCATGTTACCATTTTTGCATTCGTATATCATGAGGCTAACACGATGATACTTTTATGCCCAGGGAAGTCGAGACAATTTCCAATCCGAAAATTGCCTAGACCGGCACCGGAAATCGAACCTAGCCACCCTCAGCATGGTCTTGCTTTGTAGCCGCGCGTCTTACCGCACGGCTAAGGAGGGCCCCTCGGCATGATGGGGATGGCACGAAACAAGGGACTCGAAACTGAGGGAAGTGAAGTCCGACACAAAAAGATGGGTAGACCGAGGTAGTGCAGCTGACCAACGTGCGCTCACGCGACTTAGGATCGGCCACACTCGGCTTACCCACACATTTTTACTAAAAAAAAGACCCGCCACCCACTTGCGAATGCTGCGGTTCTGAAGTGAACGTACGACACACTATCCTACATTGCCGGAAGTACGAGCAAGAGCGACGCAGAAACAATATCAGCACTACCAGCTTGACCGATGCCCTGGGAAACGAGGAAGAAAGTTCGACGAAGCTGCTGGCATTCCTGCACCAAACTGGGCTGTTCAGGCAACTATCTTCCATGACGTGACAATTTGGCGGACTTGGTGGGACTAACTGGACGACTCAGACTGACGATCCGGATTTTCACACAGAATGAATGCTTGAATAACGAGTTTGATGAACTAGCGGACTTGACGGACTGGACGGAATGGACGGACTGGACGGACTGGACGGAATGGACGGACTGGACGGAATAGACGAACTGGAAGAACTTGTTGTGACGGATCCGGACTTCGAACACCAGAACATCAGAGCTTGATGGACTAGACGACCTTGACGGACTAACGACTTTGGCGAACTAACGACTTTGATGGACAGGCCAGACAGACTTGTTGGACTTCCTTAGTGATCGAAGAACACTTTTTTTGTTTTACGTTCGTCCTCTACAAACTCTCTCTCAAATGTGATCGTAATGCCATTGTAAACTAAATTGTATTTCAAAACCCCGCTGCCTGACACGAAAGCACCTTTCTGGTGTAAAGTGTCATTAATAAACAAACAAACAAACAAACCGATCCACTCAGTTCGACGAATTGAGGTGATGTGTGTTTGTGTGCACCCAGCCAACAAAATGAAGCAAAAGTGTCACTCAATTTTCAGGCGCTTATCTTTAACCCTATTGTTATCCTGAAAATTTTTGCGAAAGATAAGTGGGACGTAAGAATGATGGAACGAAAAAAGAATGTCATTAAGTAGGCACGATTTTCGTTTATCTTAGTTTAAAAATAACGAGTGAAAGGTGTTTCTCCGCCATACAGACTTAGAAAAAATATTCTCTTTCGGCCCGAAAATCGCTTGTTTTCGTCTCACCGAAATGAAAAGTAGGGGAAGTGGGGGTAGCACGCCCATAGGGGTTAAAACGCGCCACCCCTGAATAAGGTTAAATATCCCCATTTTGATTATTTTCAATAGTCTATACGATAAAGCAATGAAAAATATTGCCATTGGATACATATATTTCATGATTTTTCTCTAGTTATACTCGAAAAAACGATTTTTGCGTGTTTTGATGCAATTCTAGCTCGGTGGAATTTAGTCTTTCTGTCGCTGTTATACATTGATAAATTAATAATTGAGCCATGAGCCATGCTGCTTACTCGTGTTCTTTATGTTCCACACGAAATCTTCGTCAAAAATGGTTTTAAAACGATTTTATGGGCCTTCAAACTTCTGAGGTCGGTGTGGGGCATTACGCCCATGCTCATTTCGTATGACCGAAACAGCTGAAACATTCGGTTAATTGCCTTAATGTAGGCAATTAAAATGAAAATCAGTACGATAAGCACATGCGCGTTTTAACCCATCCACTGGCGCATCTCACCCCGCATGGTTTCAAAATCATTTTTTTTCGGGTGCTTTTTAAAAATCAAATTTCTGTGCAATAAAATGGACAATTAGATATCTGTTATCGGTAGTCAGTCGCAGATATGCTGTTCTTCAGTATGCGCTGATGAAAACTGTCTGAAATGGTGGTTTTCATTGATAAAAATGGCATTTTCCTTAACGTGGGCGTCCTACCCCCAGTTCCCCTACCAACCCTGATGATAAAAAATTTGTCAAACTTGTATACAAGTGACTTGCACACAACTTGTATACAGAATCGAATAGGCAGCCCTAACAAAGAAATGATGAAGTCTAAGATAGTCTACGAAGGGGGACGGGGGGATATACCAGAAGTCTACGTAGACTTTTTTATTTTATTTTTTTTAAAACGATTTATACAGCATTTATACATCCGGTTTTCTTTGGATGACTTTACAAAAATAATCTCTTGCATTTCTACATAAAAATGTTATGAATTTCACTGAAGTAAAAGTCTGAACTACGGCTTAAGACAATCATGAATTTCACCAGGAAATTCTTCTCTGTTGGACAGGAAAATTTTCCAAAGTATTCTATAAAAACGATCGAAAGTTTTTCAAAATCTTCACTTGGATTTTATTACAGATTCTATTAGAATTTCTTTTGATTTTCGGCAGAAACTTTTTTGCAAACTATGGAAATTATGTCGTACTTCAACGGACTCTTTTGAAATTTCTTAATTTCGGAAATTCTTCAGATTTTTCGCTAGGAATTCTATGGACATATAAGCAAAATTATTCGAAATGCCCGTGAAAAATTCTTCGTAAATTCCTTCGGCAGTTCTAATGCAAATTCTTTGGAATTATCGATGGAAAATTTTCCGAATTTCAAAATAAATTGTTTAAACCAACTACGAGAAATTGTTTCAATTTCCTACCAAAAACAGTTTGAGTTGCCACAAATAAAAATTGCAATTTTTGTAAAATTTCTAATTTTCATGGAATTTTTTTCGATTTTTTTACGAGAAGTTCACAAAAATTTCAATTAAAAATTCTTCATAACTTCCACCGAAAATTATTCAGAAAATTGTTTCCAATGCCCATAAGATTTATTTAAATTTCCTCAAGAAATGGCTCCAAATTTGCAAAAAAAACTCGTAGGAAACCATTCTAAATTTCCACGGGAAATATTTCAGAATGTCCGTTTAAACTTAAAATTACCTCGGGAAATAATTCTAAATTTTCACAGAAAATTACTCGTGGTTTTTTAACGGGGAAACTTTTGGAATTTAGAAGAAAAATCTTGGGATGTCAACCGATGATTATTCAGCGGGATATTGCATGGAATTTCCAAGAAAAGCAACGGAATTACCACGAAGAGTTCATTGTAGTATTACCTGGGAGCTTTCAACCCTAGTAACATTTTGATTTTATGCTGGTTTTATAATACTCTTGAAGAGTAAATCATGGTCTTCAAGAGCGTTATAAAATATAAAATATTAGGTACTTGGGAAGGTTATCAATTGGGAAATTTTACGATTTTTTCACGCAAAACTTTTTGGAATGTAGACTTGACATTCTCGGAATTTCAACTCGAAATTTTTCGAAATTCTGAAAATTCTTCGGTTTTCACAATTTTGAACCGACGTTGAGAATTATAGGTCAGATGCGTGACAGATTTTATCAGTGGCGTGCCGATGCAAAAGTGTCGGCGATGGTGGCGCACAGCTCTATGAGGAACTGAATTCAACGGTAATTAAATTAATTGGCTTTGAGATTTGATTGCAGGAGTTATGGAGAGAGGATCAAATATGACATCTCTTCAATTAAATTTCTGTTTTGTTGGATTTTGTTCTGTTTGAAATTCGAGTTTTGTTGTAATGTTTACATGGAAATGGAAATGGAATGGAATAGTTGAATTTTTTAAAACGCGGTTTATTTCAATATTTTTCCAATCACATAGGGGAACTGTACCGGTTTTGGCCATGTTCCTAATTTGGCAAATTTTGCGAATAACTCCAAAAATAAACCAATTCGTAAGGGTTTTATTAGTTCCAATAAGAGATATATCCCTCACGCTTCAACGCTGCTATTAACTGATAGATTATTTTGAAAAAAAAAAAATGTATTTTTCAGGGTTGGTCAAAACCGGTGCACTTCCCCTATGATGTTTTGTAAAATTTGGAAAAGTCTACGTAGACTTCATGGGGAGGGGGAAGGGGTTTCGGAAAAGTCTACGAAAATCTACTAGGGGGGACGGGGGGTTTGAAAAAGTGAAATCGGTCTACGTGGTTTGTGCATAGCCCCTAATTGATTTATGGCATCTCAAAAAATCTGCATTTCTGTACCTACGCGTTTACTTTGTATGGAAAAATGTAATAGATCGTACTTTAATTATTTTATAAGCTGTAAAGGGATGCCAGATTTTTTTTTTTGCATAGTACAGACGTACAGACATACAGATCAACTGTTGTCTGGTCCAGATAAATTGGAAAAATGTATAAGTCATTGAGAGGGGCCTTCCTTAGCCGTGCGGTAAGATGCGCGGCTACAAGGCAATACCATGCTGAATGGGAACATAAATTTATCATCGAGTTAGCCTCATGATATCAGAATGAAAAAATGGAAACTCGGCTTTGAAATATCGCAGTTAACAACTGTGGAAGTGCCTAATGAACACTGGGGGATGTAATGTCAAAAATAATAAGAAGAAGAATATTCAAGAAATTATTGAGAATGTATTGCAGTACTAATGTTGCTACTTGATAACTGATGTGATTTTTCTTTGATTTATTCAGGATTTTTTGAAACAAGTTGCGAAGATTTTGGTATTCAATTGAAGTCACACGATCAAAAAAAAAACGAGCGGAAAATAATAGTGTAAAAAAAGAATCCTGTGTATTCACATTTTAATATGCTAGCGCTGGATTACTGCCCATGATTTCATAGTTGACGTATCAACCATTGCACTTGCGCGTGAATTTCGAATAATTTAAGGACAAACATCAGATTAAAAGCATTTCAACCAGAGTGTAAAATAATCAAATTTTTTTGGTGAAGTCCACCTTTCTTCACTTGTCAGCTCACTATCAGACGCATTCATAGTCAGCACTGGACTGTCAATATTCGATTGAATATTGGTCATTGAATATTTATGCACATTCTACAAACTGATAAATTATCTGAAATCTAAACACGTTTTAAATTAGTGAAGTAATTTATCATATAGAACTGAATCCGATTTGCATCCGTTCCGTGAGGCACTTTCAATGGTAAACATCAATATAAACAATGCTAATTATATTTTGTTCTGCACATAGTAAACAGACTCAGTGACAGTCGAATGAATGAGTTCGTGGAGTAGTCGTCTGACTATTTCATTCTATGTTTTGAATAATCATGCGATGTTTGTCAAAATTCGGACTGAAGTAGCTTCATGAAAATGGATATTTTACGTTCTGATTTCATCAAGTAAGCACCTAAATGAGACTTGCAACATGCAACGTATCGATATTACAGCGGTTTTAATAACCTAGTAAAGGTGTAATAAACTAAATTCGCTGAAATTTTGAATGGTTGATACGTCAACTATGAAATCATGGACAGATTAGGTGTGATTGTTTTCTGTCCCTATATAACGATTTCATTCCATTTGTGAGGCCAACTTGGTTGAAGATCTACATACTTTTTACAAAACGGAATTATTGAAAAGTACTACATACTGGATCTCAGATCATCGCTATATTAATGAACATCCAATGAAAATTTCTAAGGATTTTTCAAACAAAAGCATTTTTTTTAAAACTTGTTGTTATGGACGCCTAACAAGGTCTCCAGTTAACCTTGCGAACAAAGGCGTAGGCTCGGTATATTCGATTCTCGGTCTAGCCCAGGATGTTTTCTAGTGAGAAACTTGTACAACATCGTGGGAATAGGTGTGATCATTTTGTTTGTCACCCAGAAAACACATACTTGAAATGGCAGGCAGCCTTATAATTGAAATAACTGTGGAAATGTTGATAGAGACCTAAGTTGGAAAGCAGGCCAAGCTACATTTTATATTTTATATAAGTTAAATAATTTGAGTTCAATACAATGTAAACAATTTGTCTCAAAATAATTTTCTTCACAATTTGTCTGATTATTGTTTTTGTTAATTTATTGTTTAGATTCGTCTGCCTTATAAAAGGTTAAGGACAAGCCTCTCGGAATTAAAATTTAAATCTACTCTCGTTTTCAAGGGAACACCACTCAATACAGAAGCAACGCAAAATTTCACTATTTCAGCTTTGCTCCGTCGCAGCATGCGTAAAATTTATTATCTAAAAATTTCGATCAACTCTATTTAATAATGTTTTTAATTGTCTGTAAGTGTTAACACTAAAGATAAAATTTAGCAACTGTTTGCAACTTTTTGTTGTTACAGTCCAATAAATTGAACTTAGTAAAAGACTTGCACTTGCTTTTTGGTATCGTATTATCAACAGCGTATTCAGAACATGTCACTAAACGATATACCAAGACATTTTCACATTGCATTCAACAACACTGATAAGATCAGGGAACTCAATTCATTGCGTCGATTTCAACAGCCAACCAAGGACGTAGTCAATAATAATCATCATTATTGTCAATAATTGATAAAGAGTTGTTTTACTGTTCTGTGCTGTAGTTCAAGGGCCACGATTTCTGGTTTGCTTTCAATTATCTGCTTATAATTACGTTCCACATTTCAACCGTTCGTGAGCCAGAATGATGTATAACTTGCAATTAGGATGAATTGCAACGACTTGCATGTACTGAGACCGCTTACGATCAGCACTAGTTAACGAAAGCTTGTACAAGTATCCGATTATGTAATTACACATAAGTAAGTCCGTCTTCTCCACTAAACTTGTTCTGGTTGTCGTATTTCATGCACTTGCAAGTAAAACATTTTCCTGAGAAAACGAGTCATACAAGCTAGTATCACTTTATCGATCAGTTGTGATATTGCTATCATCCAACACACTTTAACCACAAAACAAAACAAAAATCAAAACATCACGACCAGCTGTTTTCCTGCTCAAATAGAACCTATAGAAGCGTGTATCATCAAAAATACGCTCGCGTCATTCCCGATTCCTGCATCGCGAGAAGTGAAGCTACGCTAAAACTTTATCCCCTGAAGTAAACGACGAGCACCGACCTATTTATATGCACACGCTATGAGTCAAACAGTGTGATCCAGAATAAGAACACAGTGTGCGCAATCGCGAATTCCGTTAACGGGCTGATAGCTCGGAGAAACGCGTCCGAATCCGACGAGAACCACTCAATGACTAGCGCTACGCGAACAGCCTCGACCCACCGCGCGCGTCGATGGGCGGTCATCAACATCGCCACCGCGCCGCCGGTTGGTTTAATGTTGTTGTATTAAAACGGATACTGAGCCACCGATTCATGCCGGTTAATATGAACATCAACACAAAGACTACCGTTCTGGTTCCGCTAAACGGACAGTCATTTTATTGGCCTGGGTCGTAGAAATACGTAGAACAATTATTATATGCTTTGACAAAAATTAGAATTCATGTTATTGGTGCTATACTGTTAATTGATTTTTGGATATGTGAATGTGCCTAAAGTGAGGGATGGGTGTAAGGAAAAGCGTATTCTACCCTAACGAGACTAGTTCCATGTTCTCTTACAAACCAATTAATCTACTAGTTTAATTATGAATACATTTCTGATCCGATTAATAAAACTATGAGTTTCCAGAAAGTGGTACCAAACAGTATTTATGAATACATATAAATCACGTGAATGAATTGGAGCGCCACCGACAACGGCAGTGACACGATGGAAGGAAGTAACTCGTACAGCAAGACTGTCGTTCTTTCTTCTATAGGTAAGCCATTGTAAACTTGAGGCGTATAAGCTTTTCGATAGGCATGTGTTGTTCTACGTTTCAACCATTTCAACATCGAGCATTGCCCTGATGTTACGAGTTACTTATGACAGTGAGTGCATTATACTTTGACATAGACATAACATAGAAATGGTTATTCGTATTACAGAATGAGACATCTGTGTTCGGATAGAGGAATCACTGAATTGAACTCGATGAAGAGGAGATATTTAACTAACGGTGTATTGTATTGTATAGGTGTAGAATATTAAAAAAAAGTTTAAATTTTGTAGCTATCTTTGAAAAGGGTAAGGCGGTATAATGTGCCCCACCCCTGGTCAAAACGCCCCTATGTGATTTCTAGAAAGCTATAACAAACTTAGGTTTTATAATCAGTTGGAACCTTTATATATTCGTAAGACATTTGAAGTAACTTTCAATGTTTGTGAACTCAACATTATGGAGCGACGCTGCTATACTGTCCACCAAGCTTGCCCTACCTAGAGCACATAGTTTGGCAACAAAATAACTTTCCTCATCTATCTATCTATCTATCTATTCTTCTTATCTATTATCTTCTATTCTTCTATATATATATAAAAACCAATCTATGTATGTATGTTCGCTAACTACTTCTGAACCACTTGGCCGATTTCAACCAAATTTGGTACAGACATTCTCTATCCTCAGAGGAAGTTAACAAAGGGGTGGGATGGTCATGTAGAAAAGGGGGAGGGTGGTGGGAGGGTTTTGTTCAGAAAACGAACAATTCTGTGTAACTTTCAACTCCCAGGACCGATTTCAACCAAATTTTGTACACATATTCACTACGAGGAGGTAATCATATGGGAGGATTTGGGAAAGGGGAGGGGTCTGGAGGAGGGGTTTTGTTTAGAAAACGGGCAATTCAAAGTAAATCATGAACCCCTGTACCGATTTCAACCAAATTTGGTACACACATTCTACATCATAAGGAAAAAGATAACAAAGGGGATGGGATGGTCATTGGAAAAAAGGGAGGGTATAGGGGAGGTGTTGTCTTTGGAAAACGAGCAACTCAGTGTAACTCCCAACCCCAGGGCCGATTTCAATCAAATTTTGTACATATATTCACTATGAGGAGCCAATCGTACGGGAGGGTAATTTGGACAAGGGGGGAGGGGTCTGAAAGGAGGGGTATTGTTCAGAAAACGGGCAATTTAGTGTAACTTCTGAACCCCTGTACCGATTTCAACCAAATTTTGTATACACATTCTCTATCCCAAGGAGAAGATAACAAAGGGGTGAAATGGCCGTTGAGAAAAGAGGAAGGGTAAAGGGAAAGCGGTTGTCTTTAGAAAACGGGCAATTCAGTGTAACTCCTGACCCCAGGACCAATTCTAAGCAGATTAAATGATTAAATCATTCAACTCTATGATTAAAGATTATGATTAATGAATTATAATTTTTGAAAATGATGACTGATAATGATTAATGATTAAATTCATTTTTGACAATAATTAACGATTATGAATAATAGATGAAAAAACAGTTGGATTATGATTAACGATTACCGATCGTGATTAAATGTTGACACACTATGTGTATGGTTAATGATTAACGATCGATATGATTAATGATTGATGATTATGAATGATCAAATTGCATAGTGATCCATAATCGAGTAACCTTTATTCCAAATTTTAAAAGGTATGATAATTATATGATAATGATTCAAGATTAATAAATAAAAGCAAGGTATGCAATGATCCAATGTTCCAGCATAACTTCTGTACCCCTTGCCGATTTCAACCAAATTTGGAACAAACATTCTTTTTCTTAAGAAGGCGAAGATGACAGGGATCGATCAACTCAACACTTCATCGAAATCATGGTTTGCCCAGAGAAAAGCAATGATTAAAGTGTTTCCTTCTGGACGGTAAATGTGATCATTTCTTTAAAAATAGACGTTTTTCCGGAATAAGGCATCGGTGTATGTTTTTCCTTCTTTAGAAATAGACGTTTGCCCGGAATAAAGCGATTTTGGGTTTGATCCCATTTTCAAAATCAGTCAATGTTTTCAAATGTAATCTACCTTCTTTTAATCAAATGATGAAATATCAATAAGAAAACACAATTATCCTTTTGACCTATTCCAATTCCGATGGTGAAAAAAACTGCGAATTAAACTGGCAACTCCGAGCAAGGCCGGGTACATAAAGCTAGTATGATATAAAATTGATTCCATCTTCAAAAATGATGAGTTTTTCAAAAATATGTTTCACTGGTCAAATCGCCCCAGTCAGTTAGGCAAAACATCAAAACACCGATTTTGCTCCACAGTACTCATCTGATTCTTTATCATGTTCTGAGTGTCCTCTTAAAATTTGAGCTCATTTGGATTAAAACTGATGTAGCACAAGCCGTTTCAAGTTTGCATGCAAATTAGTATGGGTTTTTTTGCCTTTCTCGTACAACAAAGTTGTACCAGAAGGCTATAATTTCACTCCAAAAGCCAAATTTTGATAGAAGGCTCGGAGACCCATAGTGTTATATACCAATCGACTCAGCTCGAAAAACTGAGCACATGTCTGACTGTGTGTGTGTGTTTGTGTGTGTGTAGCCCCGGGAATTTTTTATTGTTAAACACGTTTCATATAGAAGGACTTGACCGATTCGAGTTCAACTAGTTTCATTCGACGGAGAAACTTTCCTAGTTGGACACTATTGTTTTTGTTTGCTAATATCTCATGCGGTTTGAATAATATTTCTATTTTTCTTTTATCAAATACGCTGTGTACATGCACATTTTAAATCATTAATCAATTTAGCCGTGACGCAATCCATTACTCTCATAGTTGAGTTATTTTTAAGCAGCGTGATATAATCGCATCAAAGCTATGAACCGCCTAAATGTAGGCAATTTACGTTGCATTTACCATACTAATTCGAATTCAACACGTTGAATCGAGAAAGGCATAATCACCACTGGTGGATAAATTTGGGTTTTCATTATACTGTTCATGACGCTTCCCCATTAAGCACAGGTTAAAAGAAAACCTACATAGCTAGAAGGAATACTCAACAGCTTTCACCCAACGAAAACATGCGGTTGATTAATAGCCCCAGTAATTAATAATCGATTTTAAGACAAGTTGCGAATCTTTAGTCATGATCGTTAAACTTCTTTGAGGGCATCACTGAAATGTGCAGTGCAACATAGTAGCCTGAATTTGTATGTGCTATCTTTCGTTTGCACCACGAGCAGCTATGTTGCCTGTTGAGGAGTTATGCAATTAGCTCCAGAAAATGACGGTATAGATTAAATTCAATTACTAATTATTGTAACGATAAATTAAGATGCGATTTTCGCTGAGTGAAAGCTCTTAAGTATTCCTTTTGGCTTTTTAGGTTTTCTTTTAACCCGCGCTTAATTGGGAAGCTTCATTAACAGTATAATGAAAAAATGAATTTCCCCATACTAATTTGCATGCAAACTTGAAATGACTTGTGGTAAATCAGTTTTAATCCAATGAGCTCTAATTTTCAGAGGACATCCAGAATATGATAAAGAATCAGATGAGCGCTGTGGAGCAAAATCGATTTTTTGAACCACCCTAGTCATATTCACATAGGGGCCATCCAGAAACCACCTGGTCATATTTTTGAAGATTTTCAACCTCCCCTTTCCCCCATGAGGTGTATCGTGGTCATTTGGCAGACTCGCCCTCCACATAATCCCATCAATTTTGAAGATGGTCAATTTCAATTGATTCAAAATCAATCTAAACCCAGCATGGAAATTATAAATTTTCATGAATTCGAACATTTTGATGATGTTATCATGTTGTAATGTGTATCAGGTATTAGGATATCTAGAACTCGCACACCTTCGATGCATCAGGAGGATACAAAAAAATGTGGACTCGCGAATATGTTATATTTTTTTTTTTATTTATATATATTTTTTAATTTCTTTTTTAGTGATTTTTTTTTTTTTTTTTTTTTTTTTAAATAATTATAAAGTTCATCACTGAATATCCCTATAGATTCCTAAAAGTATTTGGAACCTTCCGTACCTCTGGAGGTACTGGAAATTCTTAAGATGTATTAACCTTAGCGAAGCATCTGAACTGAACTCTTACAACAAAAAGTTTATCAGAGAATCACAAAGATAATATGCCAATAAGGGGCCCTCCTTAGCCGTATGGTAAGACGCGCGGCTACAAAGCAAGACCATGCTGAGGGTGGCTGGGTTCGATTCCCGGTGCCGGTCTAGGCAATTTTCGGATTGGAAATTGTCTCGACTTCCCTGGGCATAAAAGTATCATCGTGTTAGCCTCATGATATACAAATGCAAAAATGGTAACCTGGCTTAGAAACCTCGCAGTTAATAACTGTGGAAGTGCTTAATGAACACTAAGCTGCGAGGCGGCTCTGTCCCAGTGTGGGGACGTAATGCCAATAAGAAGAAGAAGAAGAAGAAGAGATGCCAATAAAACCTCCTACTGTTGTTTCTTTTGAGTAGCATTCCTGTCCAGTATTGTTTTCATTATCATCAAATTAGTTTACCTTCCAATATTAATAGGTTTTGCTGAGGCCATACAAGTTTTATTCAGAATCTCAAAACTCTCTTCATTATGCCAAGATTCTATGATTCTAATTAGAACCGTAACACAATGTCCTTTATATTCCTTTGCCTGAATTATACAGATTTGGGTTAAAATGCAAGTTTTTATTTAAAATCTTCTTCTTCTTGTTGGCATTACATCCCCATACTGGGACAGAGCCGCCTCGCAGCTTAGTGTTCATTAAGCACTTCCACAATTATTAACTGCGAGGTTTCTAAGCCAAGTTACCATTTTTGCATTCGTATATCATGAGGCTAACACGATGATACTTTTATGCCCAGGGAAGTCGAGACAATTTCCAATCCTAAAATTGTCTAGACCGGCACCGGGAATCGAACCCAGCCACCCTCAGCATGGTCTTGCTTTGTAGCCGCGCGTCTTACCGCACGGCTAAGGAGGGCCCATTTTAAATCTACAGTCTTTAATATCTTTGGGTTTCTTTTGGTATTCGAGAATTTATTGTTATATTTTGGTATTTAACCCTTTCAGGACGGATATATAGGGTTTTCCACTGGATCTTTTCATTAATCTTAAGAATTTTCCACAAAACAAAAATAAATTAAGACTTTTTAAACCAAAAATTGCAATAATAAAAGAAGAATTCTCGCTTAACTTTTCAAAAGGACCTAAGTAACATTTTTTTCATGAATTAATTTGAGTACTGCAATCAAAAGCTTTCATGTTGTTCTGTTGATTGCGCTATTCAAATTAATTCATGAAAAAAATGTTACTTAGGTCCTTTTGAAAAGTTAAGCGAGAATTTTCCATAAAGAAATCAAAATGTTCCACGGAAAAAATACAAACATTCCATAAATAAATCAATATTAGCAATCAATAGTTATAAACTTTTCCACAAGATAAATATTTTTTTTACCAAAAATTAAAACCTTTCCACGAGAAAATCAATAAAGAGCATTGAAAAAAAGTAAATTTTCCATTAAAAAATATAAAAAAACAATAAAATTGAGCATTTTTTCCTTCTTTAAAAGCGTTTGAAGTTCATGGAAAATTTTATCAATTTGATTGCTTTTTAGTATGTTTTTAATGGAAATTTTCTTATTTTTTATTGCTCTTTATTGATGTAAAATAAACCCAGCATTGCCCACGTGTTGCAAATGTCACAATGAACTATTTGCAGCACCGTACTCTAGACCAATTTCCGTGCGTTTGTTTTGTTTTCCTCAACAGTTGACCCAAAATTGTATTTTAATGACTTTTTACATTTCGCCGTTAAAGTCACCAACTTTTTGTAGATACAAACCTTGCGGATCCCAAAACGAATCGATTAGGGAAAAAATCTTGTTTGCGAGTTAAATCGTCAGGAAGGAAATCTCAACTCATTTTTATTACAGTCGCCTCTACACATCTCGATATTGAAGGGACCATCGACATAGGGAGAGATCGAGGAATAGAAGGAAAATTGAAATGGGTACTAGACCCAAAAAAGTTCGTAGCTATGAAAAACGACAACAAAACAAATGTCGTTTCCTGTTGTTGATGTGTTTGTTATTGTCCAAAGATGGTCTAGTAGCCTAGAAATCTGACCATATCGACATAAGGAGAGTGAATCCTGAACGAATTATGATCAGAACCCATCGAGATAGGGAGGTTATCGAGATGTAGAAAGCCTAAATGTATGTAGATTCAAGGGACTGTGGAAACCATCGACATAGAGAGAGATATCGAGATATAGAACATCGAGATGTGGAGAGTCGACTGTATATAGAGATTTTGTGGAAAAAAATACTTTTTTGTGGAAAAAAATATTTATTTTGTGAAAAATTTCGTTATTGTTTATTGCTAATATTGATTTATTCATGGAAATTTTGCATTTTTCGTGGAACATTTTGATTTCTTTATGGATAGTTCTTATTTCATAATTGCAATTTTTGCTTTTACAAGTGCTAATTTATTATTGTTTTGTGAAAAAATTTCAGCTGTTTATGGAAATTTTTCTTTATTTGTAGTAATTCTATATTTATTTAATACTCATGCCCTGGTTTGTTTATTGGCAATTTCCTATTTTATTATGGAAAATTTCTAATTTTTTGTGTTATTAAAGAGATTTTCAGTCCAGACCTGGCTCATCTCTCAAAATTTCTAATTCATCATTGAAATTTTATTTTGATATCGACTCGGGGAAGCCAATGATGCCATTCTGAAAATATTTCCTGATGCTTCTTTCGAATAATCTTCCAAGGAACTTCTATTCCACATCTCGAATATGCTTCAATCAATGGTTCTTTCATAAGCAACTCATAGAGGAATGAATGTATTATAGACCAATTATTATTTTGGAGTTCGGATCATTCGATTTATCCAATTAACCAACTTATGAATGATGTATGATATAATATCCCAGGAGGTCCATTGGGTTGATATGACTTCAATTATTATTTTTACAAGCTACTACAGACTTTTTAGGTTATACAAAACGTCCTGGAAGTCGTAATGTTTGAACTACTTAATCATTCAAGTCCGTGAACCCAGTGTTTTTTCTGTCCCCAATGGACTCCCCATAGAAATGTTTTATAAATTTTCGAACTTTTGCGCCATAATTTTTGAAAGAAGAAAATTGGATCCGAGATTTCATGAAGTTTTGAAAGTGGAGTGGTGATGTGTTTTCCGATTAATGTACTTTAAGGTCGGAAAATTTTATGAACAATTAGAACGCGAACCTGAACTTCAAAACCAGATTAATCCACCTAGCGTTGGTGGTGCCTTTCTCGCATTTAGTTAAGACACCAACCTTATATGAGGTTTATATGATCCGATGTACCATTTTCTTCATAACTTTTAAACGCATCAACCGATCGTTATAAATTTCAATAGTGATCAACAAGGCTTTGTCCCCTGTCGAATGAAACTTGTTGCGAGAAAATCGGTTACGGATTACTACACGAAAAGTTATCTAATGTTTTTTATAGCTTTTGTGCACACACATACACACATACATACACACGGACAGACAGACATGTGCTCAGCTTGTCGAACTGAGTCGATTGGTATATAGTACTATGGGTCTCAGAGGCTTCTATAAAAAGTTCGTTTTCGGAGTGAAATGATAGCCTTTCGGTACAACTTAGTTGTACGAGAAAGGCAAAAAGAGGATCAATCGTTTGCATACAACCAGCCGTTGAAGACGGGCAGATGTTTATCCCGGGAATATGTGAGCTTTTTGAGGTTCCCTGAAGTCCAGGTATGCTGACGAATAGAATTGCTGATTTGAACGGCTCAGTTCTTAAAAAAATCGAAAAGTATGGTGAGTCCATTTAGTCGACCCGGCAGACGTTGTCCTGCATAGTGTGTGTGTGTGTGTTATTACAATCTAACCCCCACTGTCTGGCAGTGGCATTATGGATAGAATATTCGTGCAACCATTTTATGTATATAATTGCAAGAATCTTAGATCCCGGAGCTGGAAGGTGATAGCTCTATCGCAACTCCTATAGCCCATTTCAAGAACGCGAGCATTCCGAAGCAATAGTCGTTTACAATAAGCCCATGCCCCGCATGAGTTCACCCACATATCATAGAGATATCTGAAGTGTATTCAAACTTCCTGAATCAAAACTAAATCCGTTTGATTCTGGCATATAGTGGTAAAAATATCATTATTGTTGCACAGGTTATGGAGATCGGCTTACCATTTGTTCCAATTTATCCTGACGCTGAACATATTTGTGCATTCATATAGCCTCAAATTATTGGCAAGGGCATTGCCCTTGCTTATAATCGATCACTCTATGCTTACTCAAACATGCGCGTGTCTGAAACACTTTTTATGCAATATGCATCATACATACACTCAACGAAACCATATTGATGATGATACAAAAACGGAAAAGCAACGCGTGTCTTACAAATTTTCCCGAAGACTGAATCGATATCTTAACTACTTCGCGACGACTAAGACACGCACTACACAACGCTTGCTCGATAGCTACTCCGAAAAAAACACGCACTGAACTGATTAACTTAATTACCGGCCGCGTAATGCAGATCACAATATTTCGGCAGATCGCGCGATCGATCTACTGTCCGAAACAAGAGAAAACACGCACTTATAAAACATACATACAATGTGGCACATCTAAAATTTCGTTCGTTACTGACAACACTACAATTTTACTTTTCTACTGTATAAAATGTCAAGTAGGTTAATATATCCGGTTAAACTACTACCGAAACGTACCGAGACTAATGGGGTTTTCGCGGGAGATAATAAAAAAGACTTGTGTCGTGTTCGAGTGATAGATTAGAAAGACCTTCTGGTCTGTTTTATTGATTTAATGAAATTGACAGCAGTGTAGCGCACAGCGCACACTGCTGTCACGCACGCTTAGCTTAAGCTAATCAGATATGTATTTACAATATACAATAGCTCTTCCCCCTTCGGAAAGAACAATAATTCAGAATGAACAAATATTCATTATGTAACATATTCGAACTTACTTCTACTCTAGGTCTCTTAGACCGCCAAGGTAGGCCAGAAAGCGCTACCAGTTCTGATGGAAATTTTCTTTTCCTACTCATATTTCTATTTAATAACTGAATCACTTCCGATAGCGTTGGGGTCTGTCTCGCGCTCAGATCTGGTAACTGCCAGAAAGTGTCGTCATGTACGGATGCCCTCGTGGATTCTGCAGTAGTCAGTAACGGCCGACCAGCCACGGATGTGTCGTCGTCAGTCAGTAGCGGCCGACCAGTCTCGACCACACGCATCGATCGCCTTGGCATGCCGCGTCCATCATTAGCGAGTCGTAGTTGAGTGAGATGGACGGTGGTTGTCGCTTCGCTTTCAATCATGATCTGTAATGAGTTATTAGAGACATGTTTACAGAAAAATGCTTTACTCAGCTTTTTGCGTACATGCTGCAAGTTATGCCTCTTAAAGTTAATCAAACAGACTAACATACACTTATGATAATATGATTTTTCTGAAGGAAAACTGTCCTCCAATGTCAAGTTATAAGGAAACAAACATGAATTTGTTAGGTCTTGAAAGCTCAACTTGTATCTTTTGCATAGAAGACCATTGTCAAGCAACATAACGCCTGGCATTCTAAAACTAGCAATAAGTTTAGTACACTTTGCAAAAATCACTAACCAGTTTACCATCAACCACTTTACCTCCACCCTTTTGGAGAATTTATTCACTGCCAAAAGTTTTGTAGCAGGTTTACGTTTTAAAATTTTAATAATAATGTGTTGTTTTGGATTTATTGCCACACTTGCATAGACGTCACAAGCAACAATAAAATTTGCGTTTATTCCAACAAAGTGCACAGAGTGTTTTACTGATCGTTTTATTTCAAAGACACCAACTTGGATGCCATGTAAAGGTTTGAAAAATTCTTGAATTGTCTGCGGAATATTCACTTTGTCATGGAACAAAGAACACACGTCAAAAAGTCTCAAAATTTGTCGATTCGCCAAAATTCTATCTTCATAAGTTCTCCCAAGCCAATCAGAATAAATCATTTCTTGCATAATATTATTTTTGTTTACCCTGGCATTGACCAAAGATTTATCAGGAAAATTCTTTATTTCACTATTCCAATATTCATTATATGCTGTGGGAGCTGACATATTAGAAGCCATTCGCGAAAAAAGGTTCCCAAAATTCATCACCAACGAAAGAGTATACTGAATTTTGGAATCAAACACCGACAATTTAAAAATGTTCTCCCTCCAACTGTAGGGAATGTCACAATCTTTTTTAGTAATTGTAAAATCATCTCCTTCACTATCAGCATTACACACAGCTTTACTCAAATAATTGACAAATACATCAACAATTTTAATTTGATCAACTGCAATTAGTGCTTCATTTTGTTTTTCCAAAATTTTGTAATAGTTGTTAAATGGCATTGAATTGCCAAAAACATTTCTCCAGTTGGAGAAAAAATCATCCAGCCATGTTTTATCCAGCAAAGGAATAAACTGGTCATCACAAAAAGGCACTAATAAATTTGAATTCTTTTGTCCCCCATCCAATTCAACTGCAACCTCAATTTCACCAGATTTGTTTTGTGTGGAATCATTTATCACAGTCAGTTGATTAGACATTCTACATAAGGAAAGGTTGAGTTTTGAGTTGAACAAATTTGTTCCCATTACTGTTACCGGAGAACCACTATCAATCTGCATTTGAATGACATTACGTTCAACAGATACATCCAATAAACACACAATCCATTGTCCTCAAACTATCCAGTTGGTGGGACAAGCTATCCGGAATCACACCAGTTTTTCGGATGTCGACATGTTTGACTTCATCGCTCTTCTCTCGCTTAATGTTGAAGCACCTTCTTCGCACGTGTCCTCGCTGTCCGCAGTAATTACAGATACGCTGGTCTACCATCCGTTGGTTTCCATCAATTTTCCTTCGGCTATGAGATGTACTAGCAGACTCATCACGGTACCTAAACTGTTGGAAGTCAAGTTGCGAGTTATGTTTATAATCCTTATTATCCAGATAACAAAATGGATGCTTGGTATTTATTGAAGCCACAAAGTCAACATTATTGTTAGCCAACATTTTTGTATGATAAGTCGCCATTTCCCAAGAAGCGATAATCCTTTCAGTCTGTTCTAATGTTAAGTTATTTTCAGTCAAAAGGTGGTGTTTAAGTGAGCCATCTTGTAGACCAACAAGAATGCGATCCAATATGAGGTAATCCTTTTGATCACCGAACTCACAATTTTCCGCCAGAACTTTCAACGAAAATATGTAATCACCGGCTGATTCGCCAGGTTGTTGCACCATTCTACTGAAATTATATCTGTGGAGTAAGACTGAATCATTATTGTCAAGTCTCTCCTTAAGCTTTTGAACTAATACTTCATAGGAAAGTTCTTCCAACAATTCATCTGTAGGAAAGAGTTTGTCTGCCATATTGAACAAAAAATCGCCTCCCAAAAGTAACATCTGGTATTTTTTCTCATTTTCTTTCACCTTATTCACTCGGAAATGGCATGATAAACGTTTAATCCAAGAAGCAAATGATTGACCCTTACGGTAGGGCTCAATATTGGGAGCTACTATGTAAGACATATTTGTCAAAATTTTAGCAAAAACTAAAAAACAATACAAGTTCACGCAAGGTCGTAATACAACACAAAATTGCAATAAGTGAAATGCTTCAATACATTCAATATGTTCACTGACAAATTACCAGGATAAATAATATATTGTTTTCCTATTGTGTTCTTTTTCTTTTGTTCTAGTAAATAAAGCCAAAAAGCATCATTGTTCACTGCGCTTCGAATTGATAAAAATAAACGCGCTAAATCACCAATTTAGTTTTAATTAATTACACAGCTTTTCTTAGAATAAGCGAAAAATAAAATCACCAAAAAGAATATTTACCAAGTTGTTACATTCAATACGCCACTTCTCTTGCGCAAATTTATTACGTTTTAATTACCTTTGATTACGCGCCTATTCTTTGGCAATAGCGAAAAGTAAAATCACCAATTAATCAAAACAAGTCATAAAAGAAAATCGATCATCAATATTTCACGGAATCACTTTTCTCAATTAATTCTAATTACTATAATTTTGGCATAAACCAAAAAGTTTTCACTCACCCTTTTGATCCGCTACTTTTACCTGTTGCCACGAACAAACATCAAACCTCCCGGACGGGGTGAAACAAAAGCCGCAGCAACAAAGGTTTGGCTGCTGTTCAATTTCTCCTGCTGTCCGTAGTGTGCCCGATAAATCGATCAATCGAGAAGTGGACCCTTAATTAATCCGATTTTCGCGGCACAATTCTTCCGCCGTGCAGAACGATGAACTTCTGTTTTAAATAAAAAGAAACACTCTTAATAGTTTAGAATATAATTGCTGAACTTTACACCACTTTCTAAAGAAAGAAACCGTATTAAGTTTTAAGAATTTGGTTCTATTGTTGCGGGAAAAACCACGCCAAAAACCCAAATGGTGGTTCAGTTAGCAAATGTGCTTTTGTCACTACTGAAACGACGCCCATTAATTAGCACTTCGATTACACCTTTTTTCACTATATCTGTTAAGCGAGCGGCGAAACAGTCCGCCCGTCATTAATAGCGATGGTGTTTCCGACGGTGATTGGAGCAAAATTCGGAAATGTTTCACTATCCGTATAACTGCTGCCGCACCGAATACAAAATTTTTCCTCGTCGCCACTAATATATCCTGTTAAACTACCGAAACGTACCGAGACTAATGGGGTTTTCGCGGGAGATAATAAAAAAGACTTGTGTCGTGTTCGAGTGATCGATTAGAAAGAACCTGTCGGTTCGTTTATTGTTTAACGAGAACTCAGACAGTGTTGCGCGCAGCGCAGACCTGTCAATTCACTTACACGCTAAAGTGTAATTATCGAACTGTACGTTACAGGATACATCATAGGTAATGGTTTTCTAATAAGATTTCTGTTTTAAAAGTAAAAAAAATATGGAATGGTACTGATTATAGTTTAATTGTCAGTGAGCGAAATTTGTTTTTACTATTATTTATATGGTTACACGTACCACAAATAATAAGGAGAAAATTCAAAATACATATATAAATGTAAAGATAAATAAATAAACATATTTATATAGGAAAAATCGATATCGCGCCTCTACTTATATCAGCAACGGGTAGTACGAAACCAGGCTCAAGCCATTTGTTTTGAAAGACATGAACCAAGTCTGAAACTACTCGCCGCCAACCGTAATGCAGAAACTACAGTGTAGAGATGGAACTTTCTCACCGGTTTGTATTGATATTTTCCGACACGCTCAATCGTCACTAATTCACAAACACTATAATCAAACCACGTCTTATTCTCCGAACTCGTTTCTGAGAAATTCCGCAGACGTTGTCCTGCATAGTAGGCGAAAATGCGCGTTGTGAACTGCCCATGCAAAATTTCCAAATGAATCATTATTTTAGATTTTCACGATTTACTCAACCCTACCCGTGATTTTGGTATGAGGAAATATGATATAAACCCGTCGGAAACGATAACGAACATAAATGCCGAAGAAATGAATAAAATCCATCCATCCGTTTTCGAGTTATGCGGATACGAACACAGACCATTTCATTTTTATATCTTTTTATATTTTAAGTCGAGTCAAGTACGAGACACTGAAGACGGCCTTACCTTTGAGGTCGAAATACGTATCTGTCAAGATACAATTAAGTGGTGGAATTCAATGGGATTGTATAAACTCGTCTTATGACAGGTGATTTCATTTTTATTATATAGAAGATTAAACTGATTTTACTAAATACGCGCTAGGATTAAACATATAGGGGAACTGTTCCGATCTCCATCTCACTGTACATATATCCATCTCATCGCTAAACAAAGAAATACGGCACCAAATTCGTTGCTTCTTTTTGTCAAGATGCGTGCTCACTGCTAAAAAAAATAAATAATAATAAACAAACCAAATCCCTTTCCATTGCTTTGTTTTTGATGGGATGGAAATAGGAGCTATGAGATGAAGTGGCGAATCGTTCCCCTATATCTTTGATGTTCATTCCTAGTATAAATGTTTGATCCCGGAAGTGTAAATACATTGCATACATCCATTTGATATCTGAATGTATTTATGTGGGGCTTACTGTGCTGAAAATTACCTCAAGATGTGGTCTGTAGCTTCTTGTTATAGGGTCTTTGGATGCACAGTAGAGCTATCACCTTCTATCTCCAGGGCTAAAAATATCAAATAATAGATGTAGACATGTTTCTTCCATAAAAGCACTGCCAGACAGTGGGAGATAGAATGGAAACACACACACCTTCAGCATCTCGTATTCCTGAATATTAATCACTAGATTAAAGTTCAGGATGACCCATCTTATCTGAGTGTTCAGAATGATTCAAACATTCCAACTTCATTTGCATGCTCTTAGAATTGAAATCTTCCCAAGGTTTCGGATATCTGAGTTTTCAGGGTCAGTCAAATTTGAGCTCCTATATTTTTTCTGTAAAGCCAATATCTAGATGAACAATTTTGCTGAAAAAAATGGTGTCCTAGCTCTCTTTTGTGATTTTATAGACAATCTAAAACGTTAGGCATATATGACCCATCAGTCCTGAAAGGGTTGAGATTTGTTTTGGAATTCAGTTTTAATCGTTATTATTACATTATTTTTGAACCTTTATTGTTTTAGGAATTGGAGTACTGAAACACTGCAACTTTTTTTAATATCGCAGGAATATCCTTAGTTCTAAGACCCTTTTATGAATTTAAAAAACATTAATATTTATCAGAATTTTATGTTGATTTATTAAATGCAGGCTTCTCTATGTCATAACCTTTTTCATACGCACTACTACAATTTTGTGCATTTAGAACATTTAGGTGCATTAATTAATTTTTCGATCAATTATTCTAATTGTTCAATATCATAAAAACTAAACTTCTTAAGCCTAAATTATTGCCTACATTTATTGCTTGGATTAATTTTAAATTCCAAGATCTTCTGAATTTTCAAGAATAATTATTCTGGAGTTGCAAGGGAGAAACCCTTCGGAATATTGACAATAAATTCTGAGGAGCCTCCACGGAAATATTTTTAGAATTTCACCGACATTTTTTTCCGATATTCCGAAGAGTTCCGAAAAATGTTCGGTAGAAATTTTGAGGAACTAGAAAAATCCGTAGAAGGATCCAAAATGCATATTTACGATGAAAATTCCAATGAACATCAAATTCCGAAGAATTCCCAGTATAAATTAGAAAAAAAATTCCAGCTGACTTTTTTTACAGAATCTCTAAAGATTTTTTTTTTTAAATCCTGGGGAACTTCAGAAATTTTCAGTAGTTTATTCAGTTTTTTATTTTCCAAAAGAAATTTTTCGGAATATGCCAAAATAGTTCCATGGAACCTGCAAAGAAATAAAAATGACTTCCCGAAGAAGAATGCAATTTTGGAAGAATTTGTGGTGCAAATTCAAAAAACATAAACCTTGAGAAATCTTAAAATTTATTCTTTGAAAATCCAAAGATTTTTTTTGAAGACAGACTTTTCCGTGGAAATTCTAAATAATGCCTAGAATAAAAAAAAAATACTTGGAAAATTTAAAAAATGTGATAGAATTCACAAACAGCGTAAAAAAGTATTCCGGAAAATTTTCATTTAAAAACTCCAAATTTGAAAAAAAAAATCCAAAAACAAAAAAATCAACGGAAAGATCAAAGTGTTTCATGTGGCATTGGCTGTTTAATATTTAATTAACGATGAAGGATTATTTTCATACCTACTAGAAAGGCTGCTGGAAAATTTGGCAGCACGGTGCGGCTAGAAGTTCTTGGGCCGAGGTGATTAATTTGTTGTTCGGTTTAGGATACAGTTTTAAATGTATTCTAATATGTTTATTTAAGTTCAAGTCACACACATAAATAGGAAAGATTGAATTGCGTGAGCAGCAGGGACTATGTCCAAGAGCTTGACGATCCCGCCCCAGGCCATCTGTGAGTTGTGGTGCCTGACTTGGATGTGGTGGGGTTTAACAGTGGGCCCTGTTAAACTTCTATAAAAAGCTGCATCGTTCACACCGTGAAAACCGGACGACTGTGGTGGACCGGGCACGTAGCCAGAATGTCGGACAGTAATCCGGTGAAAATGGATCCGACGGGAATAAGAAGGCGAGATGCACAGCGGGCAAGGTGGATCGATCAGGTGGAGGACGATTTGCGGACCATCCATGTATTCATAAGAAAACGAGCAATTTATGTTTAACTTATGAACACCTTGACCGATTCCCAGCAAATTCGGAACACATAATCTTTGTCTTAAGGAAACGACGATAAGGGGGTTAAGTATGCTTTTCGTAAAAGGGGGAGGGTGTGAAGGGAGGGGTATTGTTTAGTTAACCCTCATCCCTTTAGTGAAATCATAGTTTGTCCGTCCAGTGAAAAGCAATTATTGATGTGTTTCCTTCTGGAATGGTGAATGTGATCCCTTCTTTAAAAATAGACGTTTGCCCAGAATAAGGCATCGGTGGATGTTTTGCCTTCTTTAGAAATAGACGTTTGCCCGGAACAAAGCAATTATGGGTTTGATCCCTTCTTCAAAATCAATCAATGTTTTCAAATAAAATCTGCCTTCTTTCAAACAAATGATGAAGCACAGACAAACAGACATAACACATAGAACATATACTCATCAAATTCATCGTCATGCAAACACTAACGACATCTGTTGATTTCAGTTAGTTAGGCAAATCACGAACCAGATGACGGTAGTGAGCAAACGTCAAACTGGAGCAAAAGCGATGCGCGCGCCACGAGTGATCGATTGGCCAACTAATGATTATTTGAATTGACCAGTAAATCAGTGAACGATGAAAATTTGACGAGTGTTATGTCTGTTTGTCTGTGGATGAAGTATTAATAAGAAAGCACAATTCTAGTCTCTCTTTTGCACATACGACCTATTCTCAAAGCAATCTTGAATTATCCTGTTGACCAATTGGTTTATTCATTTTCCGATTGTGAAAAAACAGCGAATTCCGGCAATTCCGAGCAAAGCCGGTACATACAGCTGGTTACATTTTATAACGCACGAGATAACGCATTTTATAACACACCACCATCGCCCCTACCCGGTAAAAATCGTTTACTCATAAATGGGTACTTTTTCTCTTCTATCTCTTCTCTCCGCTGAGAAAATTACCCATTTTGGGAGAATAAGCCGATTCACTCATTTGAATTAGTAGATTCAAGTAAAGTTTCTATAAAAATCCATATTAATCCACCTACCGGGTAAGTGGATTAATATGTATTTTTATAGAAAATTTTACTTTTATAATTGCAACTTTTACATTAGAAATATATCGTGTTGATTATAGGCAGTGGCGCCGGGAGTGGGTGGGACAAGTAGGACATGTCCTACGCATGAAAATACCTGGGTAGGACAGTCAAAGCATTGTCCTACCCATGATTATGGTAAGAAAATACCAGATGGATGATTAAAAGATCTTATACTATCTATACTGTTTTAATTTCTAGATCTAAAAATATCATTGAACGTTTCACAGTTAATCAGTGGTAAAACTGACAGTCGTGGAAGTTCCCGGGAAATCTTTTCCGAAAAACTTCTTAAAGTCTATGAAGAAATCTTTCCATTTTAAAAAGTTCTTAATGATGTATTGAGATTTTCCAAGAGTCTTCAAGTTTCTAATAGTTTCTGATATATGGAACTATTTGTTGAACGTTTTCTGGAAGTACGTAATTATTTTTGCTAGTTCAGGAAGGCTCAGAAAATTTCTGAATTTTTATAAGAATTGACAGACTGACAGATGAAGTAATCAAAAGATGAATATCTAAATAATAATATAGCTTAGCTTAACTTAGCTAAGACTGACTGTATTTTTCAATGGTTGCTTCTCCGTGACTGGTCATAACTTGTGTAAATTGTGCTACAATCCAAGTGAATAAAGGTTGGTATTCACTACATACGGGTCCACCCAGTTGGGAAAGGAGAGAAATGTTAGTGTGGTTATTGTTGCTACTAGAGACCGAGAAAACCTTAGAATCCGAACATTAGCACGGAAAGGAAATTTAGTTATCTTGATAAGGTAGATGACCAAAAATATGGATCGAGGATTCACTTAAAAAAATATGTAGCCTATTTCACATTATGTGATGTAGTTGTTTAGTCTTCGCCAAACCACCTGTCTATAAGGCAGAAGCGTTAGTCAATAGACTGCCGAGCTCGTCTCCAAAAGTTTAAAAAAGAAGCAAAGATATGAGAGAACAATCGCTGAAATATGCGAATATGAAGCATTTTATAATGATTGTAGCCCATGCGGATGTCTGGTCGTAGGCCTATGAGAGAGAAAAATGTTGAAAGCTTCTAAGAGTTTATTGAAATCTGCAGAAATCACGAATATACCCACGTTTGCATAAAATCTTCGAAGTTAGAAAGAAAACTGGAACACTAGTATTGAAAACTGGAAATAGTATTGAACTCCCTTAGAGATTTTTGGACAATCATAAGCTTCACTGATAGATCGTAGCTGTTTCCGAATTTTTCTAAGGGTTCGAGTTCTTAGAAGTTAGTGATAATTGCCTGAGACCATCAAATATTTTATAAAATTTAAAGACTGTCTTAACAGGGAATTTATAACTTATCTGAGGATGTCCGAAAAAATCTCTAGAAATGTTTCCTGGGGATCTCCGGAAAGTCTCTAAAAGTATTCAATAGATATGATAATCCAGTCTGTCCTACTCACGTCTCAGGACGTGACGGCGCTACTGGTTATAGGAATATTGTTTTAGGTTTATGAAAAATGTCAAAACAAAGGAAGATTTATTGCTTCCTCCCTCCTTTCTATATTTTCTTTGAAACTTTTCTAATTCTTTATAGAAAACAATAATATGATACTAACATTTATTATGCATGATAAAAAGGAACTATCAACGATACGACTTTTTCTATTTTTTATTATTTTAGCGACAAATACCTGAACACGAGTAAGGTTTAATGAGATATTGTTTCTTTGTTCTTCCTTACAACTGGTGAATTGTGTGAGAATGATACGAATATCAAATATTTGTAGGCTAATACGGAGGCAATATAATGTTAGAGCAGTAATATTAAAGCGAATTTTAGTCCTTATGCTAGTTTTAAAATGACGAATCAACATCTTCCCACTTTACCACGCGAAAGCACCGGACAACCAGTGCGTGTACCGATAAGACGGTTTTGTTATCATATTCTCATTTAATACAGTCAACCACCATACTTTCTTTTCTTTCTGATTCTAGCAACTCGATCTGAGACTGAAACATTTATATACTTGGTGGGTGACTGATAAGAGACACATACATCGTTTTTTCGCTATATTTGAAACTTGAACGATGTTTTTTTTTTTTTTGGATACTGGACCATGTAGTAATTGAATACGGGTCCGACTCGGGTTCTTGGTATTCATCAGTATTTGACTTATTTTTCATGTTATGTAAAAATCCATTCAAGAATATTTTTCAATATGATAAGGCGTCCTCATTCATTGTCATTAGCAGATTAGAACAGTTGATCGCTCGTTTCAAGTCACATCAATTTGTATATGAACTTTCCGTTCTATTTCGAATCTTATACTGTGATATGCAATCAAATTAACGAGTTTTTTTTCGGTTTATAATTACGACATCACCGTTGAAAAGTGTTTCATTTGTTCAAATCGAACATTCCATTGATTCTATGTCGTTCTTATCGGTAGAGAAGCTTTTGAACTGTTCCGTACCGTAATCTAGAGACAAATTGACTATCGGGATTAAGACTTAAGTTTCTTTCACAGCTGTTAATAGTCAATTGCATCCGGTTCTCAAATTTCTCATTTAGAATAAATTCCATCCCTAACGTGTTAGAAAGCAAGGGATCACTCTTCGCCAAATAACCACCATTTGCATTAGACATTTTTTTTGACTCACTCAAGTTAGCTTGAAACAACCATTATCGTGTATTGGAAATATGTTTATACTAGAATCAATATTTGTACTCACATATTGAAACGTAATCAAATTTTCGTCGTTTCACGGTACCCATTAATTGTACATACAGCGAACACGCTAACTTTCACCTACTCAGTGACTGAGTAAAATTGTATTGCTGTCTCTTTCTATCCCACGGAAATTTTACTCATTTTCCGTCAAAAGCAGGACAACTCAAAACTATGAGTAATCCTGCTTTTGACGGAAATTGAGTAAAATTTCCATGGGAAGAAAAGAGATGGCAATACAATTTTACTCAGTCACTGAGTAGGTGAAAGTTAGAGTGAATAACAGGAAACGAGACGAATCTAGTTCACAAGAGATAATATTCCGAATATGAGGATCGGATTTGACCGTTATATCATCAGGCGTCAGTCATCGAGAATTATCGAAATAACTCACTAAGTTGAAATACTAAGGAATTTCGGAAAGATGATTGTGGATCATCACCCAAGTAGAAGTTGCTCCATTCTCCCTTTTTCTAATCGTCGACCGCGGTGAATCCGTTATAACGATCACTCGGGTCAGTCTACATGGCGGGGCTTATCGCAAAGGCTCAACAGAGAAGTGAAGACCCGAGTAACCTTTCCGCTTGGGTGGCTTCGTTCAAGGAATCTCTGTACATAGGCCAATCGCAGTACATGAGCCAATCGCAGGAGTTTGAACGATGGGCATAAGCGCGGTGCCGTAGTTTTTCGATTTCTTCCTGCTTGTCCAAATGGGGAGTACTGGCTCAATAAACCACCAACGACTGACCGGAAGGATCATGACCGTTAGATTGTGTTATCGGACAGAAAGAGAATGATGAAAGGGTTTTGCGTCATTCATTGAACTGTTCGGTGATCAGCATAAAGAGAAGGAATTTCATTACAATTGTAAAGTGAGTGCCGTACCGCTTCTTTTAAGGCATTTTTAACTTACTCGTTATATTTGAGTATAAGTATATTGGATTTTTGCCGCTTTGGTTATTTGAAACACCTATTCTATTCGGTAGGGTAAACCTCTAAGATTTAAAGATTCATGTATGTAAAAAAAGCAAATTGCCTTACGAACATAACAATAGATTAATCCTCCTAGCATTGGTGGTGCCTTTCTCACTCATTATAAAAATGAAAAGTCCAAGAAGGCATAAAACACATAAGAGGGTACTTTAGGGCAGCGGTTCTCAACCTGGGGTACATGTGCCCCTGGGGGTCCCTGAGGCAAAAATGCGTAATGGCGGACGTTGTATTAAAATTGCAAAGAATACTAATGTAGGAACATTTTTCGAATACGCTTAACGACTGTAATTTTTCAGCCTATTCCGTTAAGTTGCCAAATATAACAGCTTCAATACTTACTGTTGAGCATATTTATGCGCGAGAGTGCGCGACGTTAGGCGTCAATACATAAAGCACCCTTCTTTGCTTAAACAAAGTGGGATTCATGTCCATGCGGTGAGCTACTGCAGTCGAATTTTGGAATCAGTCTCAACTAAACTTAACATAGCTATCACATAACAAGTAGCGTCGTGCGGTGCTTCTTTTGAAAAATTGGGGATCACTTTGGACATTTTGAAACAATAATTACAACGAAAATTAATATCAAATTGCCATTATCATCATTCGGGTGTTTTGTTGATAGTTGGATGGCAACTTTTTGTTTTAAATTTGGTATTTTTTACGTTTAATTTTTTTTTAGAAAATCAAGAATCCAAAGTAGCTCTCGGAGTCAAAAGAAGTCCTGCACGACGGTATCTTGACTGATTCATAATTTTTACTTCGTATTAGCAAAAAGAAGTTCTCCTCAGTGAAGTTTGGGACAAACCGAGCACTAAATTTGACATACTATTAAATAGGAGTTCAACGCAAATTCTCTTAAAAATTGGAATTTTGGAGTTTATACACACTCAGTTTTTATTTCTGCCGCTCAGCAAAAATCCGCACAGCCGTCTGTCCAGCAAAATAAAAACTGATATCCCTGCAAAAATGAGGCTTGTTAGCTGATTTTCGGACAATTGTTTGCTGATTTTCAGCATCTTTGACAGAAATCTCGGCAAAAAACATGTTTGCTGGGGCACGGCTGTGCGAAACTCGGTAAAAGTTTAACATTTTGCTGAGATCCCGGTAAAAAAAAATAAGTGTGTAGAGACCATGCGGTAAATACGAAAGGATTTGTCATTTTCTTACACTTCCGTACCGTACCATACCGTACAATAGATGACCGAGGTCAAAAGTCTATGATTGTGATCCATTTTTATCCAAAAGCAGGCATGATCTAACGTTTTTCGTCTCCTAAACTACCAACAACGGAGACTGAGATTAAGCCCAGGCACACTCGTATGAGAAGCAGGCATACTTACCACTCAACCAACAGAACACCACCATTTTCAAACCATTTGAAACTATTATTTCATAGCTTCCGTATCAGATTACTGCTACATCGGTTTGTGAATGAAAATAATTTGAACAGTCGAAATACCTACATATTTGACTTCTCTAGGCATGAAAAATGACTAGCCCAATCCGTGTCTCCTCTTGAATCCAGTCACATTTAGCATGATCTGCTTTGTAGCAATTCATGTTTTGACTGAGTTATGGAAGGTTCAACTTGAACCGTTCAAGATGCACGACGCTGTATTATAATATTAGTTTCTCAATTACAAACCCAAGTAACGCAATTTTTAAAAACTCCATCAAAGATCAACACTTCTATCATATCTTGGAATACAAAAAAATGTCAAAAATTGATACCTAATAAAATACTTTTAAATCCTGGAATTTCGTACAGAATTCCAAATTTTCACTCAGTCCCATATTCTCAAAATATTGTCTTTTGAAAATTTACAAGAATTTTGAACGTTTATTTTTTTTTTTTCAATTGCATTTCCGGATAGCATCTCAGTGTTTATTAGGCACTTCTGTGGTTATTGACTGCGACTTCAAAGCCAATATATTATTTTTGCATGCATATACTTTGAGGCTAACACGTTGAATTGAAACTCTTATGCCTAGGAAAGTTAAAGAAAATTTCCTAACCCAGATCGGGAATTGAACCCAGCCGACTTCACCGTGGTCCTGCTGCGAAAGACTAACACTCTCAGGAACTATTGATGTAAGATCGATTGTAACTTTTAAATCATAGCTCCTATTTCCATCCCATAAAAACAAAGCAATGAAAAAGTATTTGGTTTGTTTCTCATTTTTGTGATTTTTTTCAGACCTGTGTGCCGCGCCACGCCGCCGCCGACGATTTTCTTTCACCGTCAAAATTGAATCGGCGCGCCGCGATATGAAAATTGACCACGCCGCCGAATATTTTTTACCACGCCGATGGCATTTTTACTGTTAAGTCTAGACTTATCTAGCTACTGTCAAAAATACATATTTTCAGCCAAGTTCATATGACAATTATCTTCTTTAAAATTATGCTGCATTTATTCTCATTTCCAATAAAGTCTAGACCCAACAAAATTGGAAGCTGACGAAGGGCTTATTTCATTAAAAATAGGCCTTTTTAGCTAAAAAGTAGCTTATTCAGCCCGAATTGTTTGATGGAGAACCACTAGATTGCTTGTTGTACAACGTATCAAACAAAACAATATTTGTTGAGAAACAATACACATACAATAATTATTTAGAAAATAAGGAAATTGTTCTAATTCAAGGAATCGCTTCTAGAACTTCTTCGACAGAACTTACTAGAATATTTTGGTCTGATAATATTTCAGAATTTCATTGAAAAATTGTGTGCCAACTAGACTATTTTTTAAAAAATTCTTTATCGACTAATACGTCTACTTCTAGAATTTCTACAGAAACTCGTTTAGGAATTCCTTCGAAAACTCCTTCTGTAAATCCTTCGGGAAATCCACACGACAATCATTCAAGAATTTATATAAAAGTTCTTCTGAGTTTCAAATCAGAATTTACTTTGCGAATTTCTTCAAGAAATACTTCATGCATGATCATCGAAATCTTTTATGAACTCCTTCGGATACTCCTACAAAAAATCCGTCGTGAATTCTTCCTGAAAGAAGAATTTTCCGGAGCAGTTCCTTGAAGAACTTTCTAGAGAAATTTCCTGGAGAACATATAGAGAGGCCCACTACCAATAGTGGACCGTCAAACCATACTTTCATTATTACAGCATAATATAAACTTTTTTCTCGGAAATTCCATCGGGACAAACTACCTTACATGACTACCCTAGTGATTTGATTACATGGATTGCAATTTATATAGAAAGTAAAAATAGATTATTTTTCACAATGTTGTAAAAAATAAACACGAGAGTGTCTATTAAAGGAATATGTTGGGGGTTAAGGAACAAGAACATCCCGATACGGAACATGAAAATCAAATGTAGTATCGACTATAGAGAAGCAATTTCCTATTATGGACCCTCAGGGGGTCCATGTTAATTTCAAGGAATCACGTCGGGTATTTGATATCACGCGAATTTAATGTGTTTGAAATTTCTACTAATTTCGGGGTGAATGCTTGTTCTGGAGAAGTATCCGTGATCATTGCCGGGGAGACTTGGTGGAATTTGTGAAGTAGTTCATGGAAAAAAAAAATCGGAAGAATTCCTAAACAAATATCTGGAGAAATAATTTGCAGAATAATTTATTTGTGGAAAGTCAGGAGAGTCCTTGGAGGAATTTTGGGGTAGGAATTTCTGGAAGAATTCCCATAGGAATGCGTGTAATATTTTCTAGATCTAGATTTCGCAATTATTTTCCCATAAGAAGTTCTTCAATTTCTGGACAATTTTCCAGAAAAAATACCTGAAGTGGGTTTAGTGGAATTCCATGTGAATTTTAGAAGGAATTCAGAAGTAATATCCAAAGAGTCCTCGGGGATTTCCTGAGCAAACATCCTGAAGTATACATATAGGAACTTCCGGATGAATTCCTGAAGACTTTTTGGAGAAATTACCGGAAGAATTTCTGGATGAACTTCCTGAGAAATTCCTCCGGGGTGTGTTTTCGATTTCCGCCCCGGTAAGGAGGAAACATCTCGTGATCGAAAAATTCTCCACTGGTCCACTGGGTGTGTGTCCGTTGTCTCATGTAGGTGTTGAATGTTCAGTCTGTACGACCACTCTCAGAGGAACTTCCGTAAGAATTCCTGGAGGAACTTCCGTAAGAATTCCTGGAGGAACTTCCAGAGGAATTTCTAGACAAATTTCCGGAGGAATTCCTGGAGAAAATTCCGAAGAAGCTCCTGGAGAAACTTTCGGAATAACTCATGGAGAAACTTTCGGAATAACTCCTGGAGAAACTTCCGGAGAAACCCCTGGAGCAACCTCCGAGGAATTCCTGGAGCAACATCCGAGGAATTCCTGGAGGAGCTTCCAAAGGAATTCCTGGAGGATCTTCCGGATGAATTCCTGGAGGAACTTCCAAAGGAATTCCTGGAGGAACTTTCGGAGGAATTCCTGGAGGATCTTCCGGAGGAATTCCTGGAGGTACTTCCGGGGAATTCCTGGAGGAACTTCCAGTGGAATTCCTGGAGGAACTTCCGGAGGAATTCCTGGAGGAACTTCCGGAGGAATTCCTGGAGGAACTTCCGGAGGAATTCCTGGAGGAACTTCCGGAGGAATTTTTGGAGGAACTTCCGGAGGAATTCATGGAGAATTTTCCGAAGCAATTCCTAGAAGAAATTCAAAAGGAACTCCTGCAGAAACTTCCGAAGGAGGTCCTGGAGAAATTTCCGGAGAAACTCCTGGAGGAACTTCCGGAAGAACTTTCGGAGGAATTTCCGGAAAAACTTTCGGAGGAATTCCTGGAGAAACTTCCGGAGAAACTCCTGTAACAACTTCCAGAGGAATTCCTGGAGGAATTTACGGAGCAATCCCTGGAGGAACTTACGGACGGACTCCTGGAGGAACTTCCGTAACGTTGAAATGTTGAATTTTAGTGCATTTAAGGTTGTGTTCGCAATTTGAATCAAAGTGTTCAGTATTTCTGGAACTTTTTGGCCTTCTCAGTCTTATGTATTCAAAACGATGTGTTTTGTTTTGCCCGACGTTTTGGCCTTTTATTTTGGCCTTTATCAAGGGTGATACTGTCTACCGTTTTTCGTTTTTTATACGGTAGACATTTTCACCCTTCAAAAAGGCCAAAATAAAATGCCGAAACGTCGGGCAAAATGTGCTTAAGTCATCATGCCTCTAACATTTGCCTTGTTCATGATTGTACCGAAGTGTGCAAAAGTTGTGTATTTACATAAACGTCAAAAAGTTCACGATTGGTGTTGATTATTTCATATTAATGCTGACCAAGAAGAAGTTGAAAGTAGCTCAAAGTTATTCCCATCCTGCTCATGTCCATTTGTTGACAAAAAAAATGAGCAGAACGGAAGAAACTTCGAACTTCTTCAAGCTGTTTATTGGATAGCAATATTGCTAATAATATGTTTTCAACATTTTCATCTTAATTCTAATACATAATTACCAATTGATTACAGTTCTCAAGGTCGACCGGTAATGGAATAGCTATCTCTGCTCGGAGGATCGATCGGGGTTACTTTTCAGGCGTTTTAGGTCTTACGTTAATGTTAGACAAACGAACGCGCACCTACTGAAACTCTGATTCGCATGAGAAGGTTGGCGATTTGTTATTCTGTTTTTTGTTCATGGTCACAACAATTTAGCAAATTTAATAAGATGTCCTTTTCATTGGTGTTCTACTTGACCTAAGTTTGACTGGAAGTTCGACTGAAGTCTGGAAGACTGGTCATAGCTGACGTGCTGTCGTGGTCTTGGACGTGATGCATAATAAATAAAATTTATTTCTGATATACTTATTTTTTCAAGATGAAAAAGAATTTTGTTATTATACGATAAAATGAGTGATTTATTTTTATTCGGTTTTGTTAGTATAGCAGTACTGTTTATAATAAAATCAACGTGATGAGTATTGATGAGCGAATCAGAAGGAAGCTATTTTATAATTTCGATTGTTGCTTCTTTAGCGGGAAACTATGTAATAGTGTGGTAAATGTGTGATCTACCATTTTACCTTAATGTCTCGTATTGATTGTGCGACAAAGAACATAAATAAATTACGTAACGCTTGAGGATGGATGGAAGTTGCAAGAAGCGTGACGATCCTACAAAATGTTCAATACTCAATGGATTCCATGAATTGGCGAGGCAGACATATGGTAAATCTAAAGCCCGTACAACATTCTTAGTCATAATATCTAATGTTCGTCAAATTCATTCAAACATCTAGCAGACTTATAAGATAACTACATGGATATCAAATTGTTGGCAAATGCTGGGTAAAGCGTACCATTGGTACTTCGTGTACTTGAAGGAATAAAATAGATACCATCTCGCGGTCTTTATCCTCTTACCCAGCAACTCCTATTCTTACCTCCAGAGCTGCGGCAACACACACGAGCTGGGAACAGCTTTCATAGTGATGGGCGATATGCAAAGGCGCGTGATCTGGTGGTGGCCGATCAATGAAAGAATGTGCAGGTTGAGGATCAAAGGCCGGTTCTTCAACTTCAGCATAATCAACGTCCAACGTCCGGAAGCACTGATGTTGATAAGGACGCATTCTACGCGCAGCTGGAACGTGAGTACGATAGCTGCCCAAGCCACGACGTCAAAATCATCATAGGAGATTTGAACGCCCAGGTTGGCCAAGAGGAGAAGTTTAGAACGACTATTGGGAAGTTCAGCGCTCATTGGCTGATGAACGAAAACGGCCTACGACTAAGTGATTTCGCCGCCTCCAAGAATCTGGCCATACGCAGCACCTACTTCCAACACAGCCTCCCGTATCGGTACACCTAGAGATCACCACTGCAGACAGAATCACAAATCGACCACGTTCTGATTGATGGATGGCACTTCTCCGACATTATCGACGTCAGGACATATCGTGAGGCTAACATCGACTCTGACCACTATCTGGCGACGGTTAAACTGCGCCCAAAAATATCCGTCATCAACAATGTTCGGTATTGACGACCGCCGCGGTACGATCTAGAGCGACTGAAGCAACCTGATGTCGCCACTGCATACGCGCAGTATCTCGAGGCAGCGTTGCCGGAAGAGGGTGAGCTCGATGGGGCCCCTCTTGAGGACTGCTGGAAGCAGCGGAGAGCAACGTCGGGTATGTGGGAAGTCGTAGGAACGATTGGTTCGACGAAGAGTACAGGCAGATTCAGGAGGAGAAGGACGCAGCGCGGGCGCTGCAGCAAGGTACCCGGCAGAACGTGGAACGTTATAGACGAAAGCGGAGACAGCAGACTCGCCTTTTTCAGGAGAAGAAACACCGCCTGAAAGAAGCGGAGTGCGAGGAGATGGAACTGCTGTACCGTTCTCAAGAAACACGCAAGTTCTATCAGAAGCATTCGCATTCCACAAAGGCTTCGTGCCGCGAGCCGAAATGAGCAGGGAGCATCTTGACGGACGAACGTGTGGTGATCGAAAGGTGGAAGCAGCACTACGAGGAACACGTCGCCAGCCACGCAGTCTACGGAGGGTCCGCACGTCATCTTCCACCTGATCGATCCACCTTGCCCGCTGTGCACCTCGCCTTCTTGTGCCCGACGGATCGTTGTCGAGAACCATTTTCACCGGGTTATTGTCCGACATTCTGGCTACGTGCCCGGCCCACCGCAGTCGTCAGATTTTCGCGGTGTGAACGATGGATGGTTCTCCCAACAGCTGATGCAACTCGTGGTTCATTCGCCTCCTCCACATACCGTCCGCCATCTGCACCCCACCATAGATGGTACGCAGCACTTTCCTTTCGAAAACTCCGAGTGCGCATTGGTCCTCCACGAGCATCGTCCAGGTCTCGTGTCCGTAGAGGACTACCGGTCTAATGAGCGTTTTATAGATTGTCAGTTTGGTACGGCGGCGAACTCTATTCGATCGGAGCGTCTTGCGGAGTCCAAAGTATGTACGATTTCCAGCCACTATACGTCTCCGAATTTCTCTGCTGGTATCATTTTTGAAGCGGGCTTGGTAGTCATAAGGCTACTGCATCTGCCTCATACGCAGGAGGTCGTGGGTTCAATCCTAGGTCCGCTCCATTCCCCTACTTTGTATCTTTCTCTTTATTTCTCATGTTCTAGCGATCGCTAGAACTGGAAATGGACTTCCACACCGTTTACATTACTATTCCTATACCTTCAACTTGAGTATTCTAATAGTAATCTGCTTCCTTCATCTGTTTACTACATCCAATTAGAAATTCCATTAATTACCTTCTCCTATCTATCACATTTGCAGCTCGTTAACCAAGACGGACCTCTGCCTCTCCAACCTAACCCAGAAATTCCAACAAATTCCGCATGAACTCGTGGCAAGTGCAGAGGTATATTCGGCTTGCAGTGGGCGAGTGATTGCATCACCATTTCCTCCCCCTTCCCTACATTAACTTGCATTCTGACGTGGCAGGCGCCAGTATGACCTAACAAATGAGAAATGAGATCATCAGTACTTGTACATTGAAGATGTGTGCTAGTCCCAAGCAAACATCTGTTGGTTCCCTGTGCAAGAACAGCTGATCTGGTCATAACGGAGTAGCAACTACGAGCAGTCAATCAAGCTCAAGCTCAAGCTGGTATCATTTTCGGCAGTCACCAGTGAGCCCAAGTACACAAATTCTTCTACCACCTCGATTTCGTCACCACCGATGCCAACTCGCGGTGGGTGGCTTACATTTTCTTCTCTTGAACCTCTTCCTATCATGTACTTCGTCATGTACTTCGTGTTGATGACTAGTCCGATCCGCTTGGCTTCCCTCTTCAGTCTGATGTAGGCTACCTCCATCTTCTCAAAGTTACGTGCCATAATATCTATGTCGTCGGCGAAGCCAAATAGCTGGACGGACTTATTGAAAATTGTACCACTCGTGTTAATCCCTGCTCTTCGTATTACCCCTTCCAAAGCGATGTTGAATAGCAGACACGAAAGACCATCACCTTGTCGTAACCCTCTGCGGGTTTCGAAGGGGCTCGAGAATGCTCCTGAAACTCGAACTACACACATTACCCGATCCATCGTCGCTTTGATCAACCGTGTCAGTTTATCCGGAAATCCGTTTTCGTGCATTAGCTGCCATAGCCGGTCCCGATCGATTGTATCATATGCGGCTTTGAAGTCGATGAATAGATGATGTGTGGGCACGTTGTATTCGCGGCACTTCTGCAGTACTTGGCGAATGGCGAACACCTGTTCGTAAGAAGGTTCCCGCTTATGTCCTTACACATATCAGGCTGCGGCACGTGGCCCTCACGTGAACGGTTCAACTTCTCATAGAACTTTCGTGTGTTATTAGTGCGGTACAGTTGCTCCGTCTCTTCACGGTCTCGATCTACCTGCTGACGCTTTTTTCGCAGCGGAGGAGATGACTACGTCAGTTCAGGGGACGATGGAAGTCAACCAGCAGCCCTCACCTTGAGGGAAGTTTAGGATGCCATCCAATAGCTAAAGACCAATAAAGCAGCTGGTAAGGATGATATCGGAGCTTACCAGACTGATCAAAACAACGGTGGATGATGTGTAAAACTGTGTGAAGATTTCGGGCGAACACTCCAGTTCGTTCGAATCGCGCCGGGGACTGCGACAAGGTGATGGACTTTCGTGCCTATTGTTCAACATTGTGCTAGAAGTCATGCGAAGTGCAGGGTGTAACAGCCGGAGTACGATTTTCAACAGATCCAGTCAATTTTTTTTGTTTCGCGGATAAAATGGACATTTGCAAAGGTGGTAGAACTGTACACCCGCCTGAAACGTGAAGCAACAAAAGTTGGAGTGGTGGTGAATGCATCGAAGACAAAGTACATGCCTGTGGGTGGAACCGCGTGCGACAGGGCCCGCCTGGGAAGCAGTGTTACGATAAACGGGGATACCTTCGAGGTGGTCGAGGAATTCGTCTACCTTGGATCTTTGCTAACGGCTGATAACAATGTTAGTCGTGATCCTGAAATACGAAGGCGCATCATCTGTGGAAGTCGGGTCTACTACGGGCTCCAGAAGAAACTGCGGTCAAAAAAGATTCACCACTGCACCAAATGTGTCATGTACAAGACGCTGGTAAGACCGGTTGTCCTCTACGGACATGAAACATGGACAATGCTCGAGGAGGACTTGCAAGCACTCGGAGTATTCGAGAGCCGGGTGCTTAGGACCATCTTTGGCGGTGTGCAAGAAGACGGTGTGTGGCGGCTAAGAATGAATCACGAGCTAGCCCAGCTCTACGGAGAACCCAGTATCCAGAAGGTAGCTAAAGCCGGAAGGGCACGATGCGCAGGGCATGTTGCAAGAATGCCGGACAGCAACCCTGTAAAGATGGTGTTTGCTTCCGATCCGGCAGGTACGAGACGGCGTGGAGCACAACGACCAAAATGGGCATACCAGATGCAAAACGACTTGGCGATCGTGGGGCGCATTCGAGGATGGAGAGATGCGGCCTCGAACCGTGTATTGTGGCGTCAAATTGTTGATTCAGTGTTATCTGTTTAAATGTAAACTAAGTAAATGAATTCACAATGAAATCTAAGTAATCCTGAAAAACTTGCACGCGTGATGTTGAAACATTTCCAAGTGAAAAAATTGATATCTTTATCATTCATGACTACTGAGCCAAACTAAAATATTCTGCACATAGTATGTGCCAAAATCGATTCACCCCTTGTTAATTTATAGCTAGCGTAAAAATCTGGATAGGATACGTTTATTACAACACTGCACTTACGTATCAGAAGTGCGGTAGCTGTGAAAAAAATGTTTACGTCAAAAGCGATATATAAATTTAGGGGTTCGTCTCTTTATGTTCAGTTCTAGTTACTACCGGTATCCAAATTTTATTTGTATAATAAAAAAAAATCATGAAATGGTCTCCTGAGTCCCATCCTGTCGTCAAGCGCATTGATCTTTCCGTATTCAAAGCCGCACATGGTTTTACTTACGTAGCACAGCAATAATACATTGATGCCTCCATGATCATGTTGGGCGTAGTGCTGCGCTCATAACAGCGATAGCGAGAGAGCATGCCGCATTAAATATATGCTAACTCAGACAGGGCTGCCGCCGACGACAGACGGGCAGTGATCTTGCATACTCACACTGAGATACGTTCCGGTTACAGTTGCAACACAAATTGGGCGGTAGCTTAATAATGGGTGTATTCTTAAAAGTGTGATAAATGAAATCTGTAAAAACAAATTATTTATTTGAAATTAATATTAAAAATAAAACTATGCTGAGGTATACGAGCGCTTGTATCGTGATATTGCATTCCATTTTGCGGTTCTTATGCGTTTAATATTGCATTGTAGAAATTCTTTTCTATCGTTCTTCTATATATATGGTAGGTTTTTTCTAAAAGGTAAAATAAATCTAATTCAGGGTGCCATAAAAATTTATCATAAGAATAGATTTTTTTGAATCAACTTTTGTGCCTAGTTCAACATAGAGTGTTAGTTTACACGATTTTGATGAATAGCGTACATCGGATCAAACGCAGAACGAGTACGTGCAGTTCAGCACCTTGCTGTCCTGGTTGGAATGGTTGGGTGGGTACGTGCTCGCGATCTACAGACGTCGGCCCAGTCCTCTCGCAGTCGAGTGGAATCGGTCGTATCGGGTGGACGTACGCATTGGCCGGTCGTTCTGGTGCTAAAAGTGGCCAGTTGGTGCCATAAGGGTCCGTGAGTGTGACAAGGAGAGGGCATCATCTCCACTGGTAGTGTTATTGGATTACGGGATGGTTGAATGTGGTAATACGAAGAAGAAGCTCTTGAGTCTGCTAGTAGTCCAAGAAATCATAAGGAAAATTATCACATAAATCGTCCATTCGAATTCTTAATTTTCTCACATGTGGAATGCGCAGAATAGACCAGGGAGAAGTTTTTGGAAGCTTAGTGTGCACGATTCGAAGCTCTTAGTTCCTGATTGTTCTTATCAGTTAACTGCTAGTCAGATCGGTGAAACAGTTGGTGCCCAAAAGAAATGTATATGATCGTACGGTGGTGGAAAAATCTCAGTCTATGCTTCGAAGAAACAGTGTTCTCGGCATTGACTAAGTGCTGCTGTTGGCGAACGACGTGACCAGAAAGGAAAATCTCAGCATATTTGATGTCGTCGCAAAGTGGAGCTGGCGCGGGAGGAAAGCAGAACTTCAACTTGCTTCTTATGGTGCAGTTTTCGACTGCTTCGGGATTTGTTTCAAGATCTGCATCGCCTGTCGAGCGCTGTCGCGATACGGGAGAGAGCTAGTTTTGTGCGGTTTTTCAGGAGTGTTTTTATTTTTGAATGTGGAGACATTCGGTGCATAGCACGGCAGCAGAAGTCGTGGTGTATCAGAATAGTGCACCAGCATACACATATGTACGATTTGTTTTTATGTTTATTTTATGCTGCTCTCTTTCGTGTGGCAACGACTGATCTCTCTGGTACTTCTGTTTTACGTTGTGGTTCGAAATTTCTGTGACCTGCGAGATTTCTTGAGGTTTTTAGGGTGTTTTTTTTTTCTCCACAGAAATCAGCAGCATCGTAGTCATGTGTACAGTGTGAAAAAATCATCAGTTGCTCAGAGCATTATCCGGAAAGAGGCCAAGGAGGTTTGGATGGTCCGTGCTAAGTGTCGAGTCAAAGAAGATATTATTACTGAAAAAAGTGCAGTGATTTTGCGAAGGAGAAGCGAAAATAAAAGAACAGTGCCAATCAAAAGAAGTTTTGTGTTGCTAAGCTGATATTAAAAAGGATTAAGCCGAACATCAAAAGAATCAGCCCAAAAGACCATCAAGCCAAACGGAGTATAAAGTCTTTATGCTGCGGCTTTTATGAAGATTGCTATATTTTGGTGCCTGAGTGTAAGTAATTTTTTTTTGTCTAAGCAACTACACAATAGTTATTATTCCGAGCAAATGAACAGTTCTTCTCTCATTTGTTTTTACATAATCATTAAACTTAGTTTTGACCTTATGTTTACATTTTTTGTTAGAATAAATCATATGTGGAAAAGTAATTATTATTAATAATATAATGACCGAAGAAAAAATATTGAAATAAATTGTTTGAGATGCAATTTTTCAATATTCAATAGGGGTAATGACGGCTTTGGCAGGTTTTATTCTATTATTGGCAGGGGGTTTTTTATGACTGTTTAGGCTCAAATTTGGGCTAAACATTCTTTGCATATCAAAGAATATTGTGGCCAAATTTCATAAAATTTGGTCGACAAAAACCCCCCTGCCAATAATAGAACAAAACCTGCCAAAGCCGTCTTTCCTCCTATATCAATATTCAAAAGAAAAAGATATGATTTTTGATATAAATGCTCACAGAAGGATGGTGTCACGAAATATTATTTTCAATGTATATACTAATCAATGTACACAAAAACGTACACGGATAAGTAAATGTAAAGGGTTACATAAAGTTGCTAAAACCAATTTTGTATGCCATGTTTGGGGATTCGGGGGTACCAATAACCAAAAATTAAACTTTCATTAATATTTTTTCTTTATTTTTTTCTTTCGAAAGTAAAAAGATAAAAGAATTATAAAATTTCAAGTCCCTGCGAGATGTAGTGATTGGGCACTGGGGATCTCCCCCTAAATGCAGCAAATAACAAACATGTTTACACTATTTTATCCATGTTGACAAGATGAGCAAAACGGATCCCTTTGTTCACCCATTCCGATATGGTTTTTCCACTTTAATTATGCATATCTTACAACATGATCAGATGCTACCATTTTTACGGCTCTGTACCTAATTGCCCTCCCTGATGTTGAGCAGAGAATTATCAAGTGGTGTATGGTGCCATATTTCTATTCTTATAATTTCGCACATAACTTACCTCAAAGTAAATAGAAAAGGGAACTATCTTCAAACAGAGCTCTTTTTGATGAGTCGTTGGCTATATTTGGCACACTATTCAAGTGGAGTACAATTTTAATAAAGTATAAAAAAGAGTACAATGTGAGTTTCCTTTATTGACACCATCCTATCCAGAATATATTTTAGACCATGAATTATATAGTTCTCAGGGTAGCCATCGAACCGGGATAAACGGGAAAAGCGGGAAAAATAAGTTTCCGAAAAAAAACGGAAAAACGGGAATTCAGGACCTGTACCGTGGAAAACAAATTTTTCGCCGAGTTAAATTTAAAATTCTTCAAAGTTTTTATGAAGTTGATATAAGGAAATCTCTTTAATGTTTATTACTTAGTCGTATTCTAACTTTTAGTACGTGGGGTGTGTGAGGTACAAACATTAAGAAGATCTTTTTTCTGATCCAATTTGTGTTGTCACTAGATCATTTTTATTTCATTTTCGAGTGACATATATTATAAATAGTGTGCTATGAGGCAAGCATAGAATCGAATATCGAAATATGAATTCTTTCAAATGAATGTATTCAACTTTCAGTTATTCTTCTGATGTCCAAGCTTGCCTTCAGATGAGATACTTCCATTATTTTTTTTGTAATTTTCAATTGCACAGAATCCGAAAAAATGAATATGGTAACCTAAATTGATGATTTTGTGTGTGTTACTTCTACGTGAAGTTAAACGATTTACAGTGATATGGAAATGCTAATATCATCTTCCAAACTTAGACGTACATGTTTATGATAGAATTAGAGGCGAAAGTATAGAATTGATAGTTCCGTTAGGATACGGCAGGCATGAATAATGTTTTAATAGAAGTCGATTTGAAAGCGAGCGGAGGGCAAATATTTGTGATGGCACATATCACACGACCTTCCTTCTGCCAAGCTCCGGGAGCTTGTGTAGTGTATCCTTTGTACTTACCACACACAATACATACTCGTATAATGGCGGGCGTAGAAAAGTTTTCAATTAATAACTAAGGAAATGCTAATAGAATACTAAGTTGAAAAGCCGTTACTATAGTAAAAGGTCTCTTTGATGGTGGTGAATCTTTTTTGACTGCAGTTTCTTCTGGAGCCCGTAGTAGGCCCGACTTCTACAAATGATGCGCTTTCGCATTTCACGACTAACATTGTTATCAGCAAATAAATTGACTGGATCTGTTGAAAATCGTACCCCGGCTGTTACATCCGGCTCTCGGCATGACACCTTCTGGCGAAATATTGATCAATAGCCACGAATGTCCATCACCTTGTCTTAGCCCCCGGCGCGATTCGAACGAATCGGAGTATTCCCCGAAATCTTCACACAGTTTTGCACGCCGTTGATTTGAGCAGTCTGGTAAGCTTCCCAAGGAAGCTGTCCTCGTCCATAATTTTCCATAGCTCTACGCGGTCTATACTGTCGTATGCTGCCTTGAAATCAACGAACAGATTGTGCGTTGGGACCTGGTATTCACGGCATTTTTTGAAGTATTTGCCGTACAGTAAAGATCTGGTCCGTTGTCGAGCGACCATCAACGAAACCGGCTTGATAACTTCCCACGAACTCATTCACTAATGGTGACAGACGACGGAAGATGATCTGGGATATCACTTTGTAGGCGGCATTAAGGATGGTGATCGCTCGAAAGTAGAGATGGGTTCCGGTCGGGTTCGGGTTTGGAAATTTAGAACAATGTCGGGTTCGCTTGTTCGTTGCTTGGGCCTATACCCTTTTGGGTGTAAATAGAATATAAAATATCTTGTTTGAGTTTTCCGCCAAAAAATTAGTTCGGTTCCAGCTCGGGTTTAAGACAGCAAAAATCGTCGGGTTCGGGTTTGATAAGATTTTTCATTCCGGGTTCCGGTCGGATCCGGGTTTGAAAGGAATTTCCAAATCGGGTTCGGGTCGGGTTCGGGTTTGCAAAATGTGAAACCCGACCATCTCTACTCGAAAGTTCTCACACTCCAGCTTGTCGCCTTTCTTGTATATGGTGCACATAACCCCTTCCTTCTACTCCTCCGGATGTTCAGTTTCCCAGATTCTGACTATCAGTTTGTGCAGGCCAGCTTTTATTGGTCTTCAGCTGTTGGATGGCATCCTTAACTTCCCTCAAGATGGGAACTGATGTAGTTATCTCCTCCGCTGCCTTGACTTTCACTGCCTGTACTCTCAGCGCCAATGTTTCGATCACCACACGTTCGTCCTACAAGATGCTCCCATCCTTATCCCTGCACATTTCGGCTCGCGGCACGAAGCCTTTGCGGGATGCGTTGAGCTTCTGATAACGTTCCACATTCTGCCAGCTATTTTGCTGCAGCGCGACCGCCCGCGCTGCGTACTTCGCCTCCAGAATCTGTCTGCACTCTTCGTCGAACCAATCCTTCCGTCGACTTCGTCCCACATACCCGACGTTGTTCTCCGCTGCGTCGTTAATGGCTGCTTTAACTGTATTCCAGCAGTCTTCAAGAGGAGCCTCATCGAACTCACCCTCTTCCGGCAACGCTCCCTCGAGATGTTGCGCATATGCAGTGGCGACATCAGGTTGCTTCAGTCGTTCTAGGTCGTACCGCAGCGGTCGTCGGTACCGAACAATGTTGATGACGGACAGTTTTGGGCGCAGCTTAACCATCACCATATAGTGGTCAGAGTCGATGTTAGCGCCAAGATATGTCCTGACGTCTATAATGTCGGAGAAGTGCCGTCCATCAATCCGAACGATTCGGTCGATTTGTAATTCTGTCTGCAGTGATGATCTCCAGGTGTACCGATTCGGAAGCTGTGTTGGAAGAAGGTGCTGCGAATGGCCATATTCTTGAAGGCGGCGAAATCAATTAGTCGTAGGCCGTTTTCGTTCCTCAGGTGAGCGCTGAACTTCCCAATAGTCGGTCTAAACTCCTCCTCTTGGCCAATCTGAGCGTTCAAATCTCCTATGATGATTTTGACGTCGTGGCTTGGGCAGCTGTCGTGCTTCCGGAGTGTGGGCTATGGACGTTGATTATGCTGAAGTTGAAGAACCGGCCTTTGATCCTCAACCCGCACATTCTTTTATTGATCGGCCACCACCCGATCACGCGCCTTTGTATATCGCCCATCACTATGAAAGCTGTTCCCAGCTGGTGTGTGTTGCTGCAGCTCTGGTAGATGGTATTATTACCTCTAAACGTTCGCACCATTGATCCCTTCCAACAAACTTCCTGCAGCGTTACGATGCCGAATCCACGGTCCTTGAGCACATCGGCGAGTATGCGTGTGCTCCCGATAAAGTTGAGAGATTTGCTGTTCCGCGAACCGAGTTTTCAATCGCTAGTCCCTTTTCGTCGGGGTGGTCTTCGCCGATGGTTCCGGTCCGTACTCTCTTGTTGATTGTTCGTTGCTTTTTTTTTAAAAGGCTGGCTTGCAGGGCCTGACACCAAACCGGAGGACCATTCCTCCTTATTTCAGGTGGACCATGGTGCACAGTTTCACTTAGAGTCCCTCGCTGGCACTCGGACGATGATCAGCCGCCCCTAATATGGAGAACAGACACTGTTGTGAGCCGCTCCTAAGATAGACTACAGATGCTCAGTAAGATTTGCTTTCCCTGTCAGCATACGACCATAGTTCCCACCGGGGTTGGTTACCCGATATTCCCTAAGGTTGCTCGTATCCCGGCCAGCACCACGAGGAGGTACCCAAGTAGCACACGCAACATCTTCCTAAAAGCACCTTGTTTCTATTCAGTTTCATTAAAGGCATTGGAAAACATCAAAGCACAAAAAAGTTGCATCAAGATATCAAAAACGTTCGAATTGTGATCAATGTTTCATTGAAATTGCAATGCAGTAGGGGGAGATCCACCAGCGCCGGACACCTCCCAATACCGGACACTTCTAAAAACGGCACTTGCAGAGATCCCATCATCTTATGTAGTACAAAAGAAAGCCATTGAAAAGTCCTTTCCTGCATGGAATATCAGATTCTCATGTTGTAAACTTTGTTCAAAATTTGAAATTGAACAAAGATGGCAAAAAAATTCATGTTTCGCCTTATTTTAGAAGGTTTGAATCAACAATATTAAATTCAATCGAATGCATTCTGATTACGTCGAGATGGTTAATATTAGTCATATTTTAAATAGCGATTTTGTTTCATGTGATCAAATGTCCATTCTTTTAACCTGTTTCGTTAAACTCACTTCAATTCAATTGTTTTTCTTGCTGAGGTATCAGAAAGCCACAGAAATAAGGAGAAACAAAAAATTAAAGGTGTCATTGAAAAAGGTGGGATTTTGGAGTAGGATTTAAGAAATTTAGCTGGAGAATCAAATAAGCTCTACTGACACGTGTCAATATATGTAACATGAAACAAGTCGAAAATCATACTATTCTAAATGATGTCTTTACTCATGTAATTGGAACTTGGTCATATTTGAACATGATGCTATAGTGTCCGGTACTCAGGAACACTTTTGTGAACCGTGCAAAATTTTCACCAAAATTCATCATCAAAATACATCGTCCAGAAACGTGTTCAAATGAACAAATATAATTTGTATGAATCATCAATAATCATATTTTGTGTATATGGTATACAATTAAACATAATCCGGATAATTAGAGAGTTTTTCGTTAAATGGCTTGTGTCCGGCACTGGGGGATCTCCCCCTACGTGTCTGACATTTGGAAACAAACAAACAAAGAATACTGCACTTCATGTTGCAAACACGAAACAAAATCATTTAGTTGCATATTTTGTTTCGTGTTACCATGTAACTTACCACCCAACATATTACCATGTAACTTCCATGCGTCTTTCAAAATTTAATTGTTTGTTTAAATTAAGTTGCAGATAAGTTTAATTTAACATCATTCAACGTTTTGACAACTCACTTTTTTTTCCTGTGATGGTGAAATCAAGTAACAGGAAACCCAAGTACAAAACTTCATAATCGTATGGTTTTTATAGTGAGTCAACATGCAGTCCCTTCGAAGTGTTGAATGGTGCTGTGGTAGAGTGAAGGACTATCAATCACAAGATCCATAAATTGAATCCAGTTTTATATTTTTATTTATTTTTTTTTCGCTATAGTATTTTGCAACATTATTGCAATTTTACTGCAATCGAAGGATGTTTCCGTAGGCTCCACCTCTTGCACTTTTTAGGTTGCAAGAGAGTTATATTTGATGACACATACGCAAAGATTGTTTCTTTCCGAATAGTTGCAACACAGTGAAATATTCAGTAGCGAAACAAGTTGTGCTGCTTGGGTACACGTAAAAAAAAAAATTATTATTAAGATTTCTAATACTTTACTTCTAATACAGCACTTGCCGTGCCTTTATCCAGAGTAGTTCCAATAAAGGGTTTCAACAGATCTACCAAATTTGTATATGCTTCATTCTTGACTATTGAGCGCTCTAAAGCTTCGCCAAGAAAACTATACTAGCGCTAATCGCAAGTCGAGCACATCTTTATATGGATGCCATATACAGATGTACAGGGGTTAGACAAAAAGGTTGAGATAGGTAAAATTATGTCGAAATTCAAATCATCATAACTTTGAGTACAATAATCCGATTTTGATAAAATCAGGACCATCAGAACCGGAAGCTTTTCTAGTATACTGCCCCTTACAAAACTTGAGATTGGTCCTTGGCCACTGTAGATGTTCCGGGTTTTTTCCGTTTACTTTCATCATGTTTTATGCTTTCTCCAAAAACTAGAACTAATATGCCGGCCAATGGTGGCTGTAGATCAAGAATCCATCAAAACTACGCAGAGATATGGCCATTTCCGTAAAAACGGTTCCGGGAACATAATGAAATGATAACAGATCGGAATAATGCAAATATGGGTATCTATCTTCATGGCTTTGCGAGACGATGATTACAGAAACATTTCCAGAATAATAGTGTCCACTGCCACCCTTATAGCAGGTTCCAAGGGCCTTCCAGGAGGGGCCGGTTTTGGCACCGTCTAGAACTATGGGTGTATGTGGGTGTCAAAATTCATGTTTTCTCAAGCCGATGAATATAGGATCTTTATTAAAGATACATTATGATGACTGTAAGACTCTCTGGCCAATTTGTAATAGGTTCCGGGTGTTCTGCGAAAGTGACATTTGTTCAGGGTATATGGCCAATCCCGTACCGATTTTACGAAAATGGCCGTATCTTTGCGTATACTAAACGAATTTTAGATCTGCAGCCAGCAGTGGTCAGCATATTAGTTCTAGTTTCCAGGGAGATTGTAAAACATGATGGCAGTAAACGTCAGCGAAAACGGCAAGCAGAAGAAAAAATGCATTTTTAACATATCCTCGGAAAACCCGGAACATCTCCGGTGGCCAAGGGACAATCTAAGGTTTTGCATGGAGATAGTATACTAGAAGAGTTTCCGCGTCCGAAGGTCCCGGTTTCATCGAAATCGGATCATTCTACGCAAAGTTATGCTGAATTGAACTTCGACAAAATTTTGCCTATCTCAACCTTTTTGTCTAACCCCTGTACTAGACTTGCGGTTACAAACTCGTCTTATGACCAAGGATGTTATCGATCATTCAGTAAAATGCTTTCGATCATTTAGTAGCTTGTCAATAAACATTCCAGAAGCTGAATATCAAAATATGTTGTAAGGTGGACTTCTTGTACGAAAGTTTTTCTACAACTCTGTCTAATGGTTCGTTGTTCGAATTCCACTAGTAACGGAGTTATAGCTATAGTTTCAGTAACTTAGACTAAATGATAACAAAATTCCAACCATTTAGTTTAAGTTACTGCAACTAGCGCTCTAACTCCGTTATTAGTTGAATTCTAATAACGAACCATTAGGCAAAGTTGCGTTGCATTGCGTTGCGTTGCGTTGTAACGCAGTATTTCGTAGATTGCATACTGATAGTTGTCATGTATATTCTTTACCTTTCTTACCCCAATTGCTTATGGATTTCCATTTGGGATTCAATGGAAATCCAATTGGGGGTCCAAATTGATAAAACATGAAAGCTATCATTGCCGGCCACGTCCATCTTCTCCGTTACTAGGAAAGGGAAACAAATGATATGACATCTACTTAACGAGAGGCCAGCGACTCACCGACGCCCTCATAGATGTCAAGGAATTGGATGGTGGGTAGGGTATGTGGTTTAGGAGTATCATTATAAGCAAATGATAGAAAATTTGTGGAAATACGTTGGGAGTGACTTTGCTAAGAAATTTATGTCACTACATTATCCTTGCCGATGATTTTCCTCGGATGGGGCGAAGGTATTAGCCTTGCCCTGGCTAATAGCCTAGGTTTAAGCGCCTTTGCTCGCTCTCTGAAACGAAAAAAGAGCAAAAAGAAATTAAATTCCCCTTCCCCCCTGATATGATAATGATTTTGATCAACAAATGAAACTGAATCACTACTGATTTCACTCTAATTGTCCAAATTATGTTTACTTTTATACCTTATACACAAACTATGATCATTGATGATTTAAACAAACTATATTTGATCATTTGAACTCGTTTTTCGACATTGTATTTTGATGATGAATTTTGGTGAAAATTGTCATGGTTCAGAAAAGTGTCCCTGACTACAAAGGGTCGTGTAGAGATGATGGACATTATGTGTTAAAAAAATGGGAATGAAACAAATGTAAAGAATATGATAAGTATAATAAAATCGATACATATTCTGAAAATATTGATTATAATAAGTTATTGAATTTAACAATAAAAACTTCACCTGTCATAAGACGAGTCTGCACAATCCCACTCAATTCCACCACTCAACCGTACCCCGACAGACACGTACCCCGACCCCAACAGCAAGGCCGTCCCCAGTGTCTCGCACTGCTCGCACTCGAGTCGAGTCGAGTCAAGTACGAGACACCGAAGACGACCCCACCGTTGAGGCCGAAACACATCTGTCAAGGCACGAGCAAGTGGCGGAACTAAATGGGACCGTACAAACCCGTCTTATGACAAGTGAAAACATTCTACTAAAAATTGGGGCCGTACACTAATTACGTAAGCAGTTTTTCTGGGCTTTTCAACCCCCCCTTCCCCCCATGTAAGATTTTTCCCATACAAATAATTTTTTATTTATATGCAGCGTAAGAAAATGGCCGACCCCCCCTCCCCCCATAAGTGCTTACGTAATTAGTGTACGGCCAAGCTCAAAATAATTTTCTCAGCAATAAAAACTTTTCAAAATATCTTGAAGATTTCTTGGCCTAGGCAATTAGATATAGACGAATCCAAGTAAAAATAAGAAGAAGACACACGACGGTGTTAACTTTGACAGGTCCTACAAAAAGATATTTTAGTTACTAGATAAAGATTGTCGCTACGGTTCCCTTTGTTCTGCTGTCCGAAACATGTGTGGTACATACCTGTCAAATCGTATGGATTTTCCTTCTTTGACATTTAGCTCCCCTATCCTCGCCAGCAAAAGATGTTCCGGACAGCGACGACAGCGACAATCTTTATCTAGTAACTAAAATATCTTTTGTCCTACAGCACAGCATAGGAAGATCATTTTAAAATGCTTATTATAAATTCTAGACAAATTGTAATTAAAATCTGATTGGAGTATGATACGGAAAAAGTTCCGAACAATATGATAGGTACATTTTTGGAAAATATTAAAAAAATTGAGATAAGCTTCCGAACATGTAATTCAGAACTTTTTCCGTATCGTACCTCAATCAGATTTTAATTACAATTTGTCTAGAATTTATAATAAGCATTTAAAAATTATCTTCCTATGCTGTGCTGTAGGATCTGTCAAAGTTAACACCGTCGTGTGTCTTCTTCTTATTTTTACTTGGATTCTATAAGAATATCACTGCAACGAATGTTCTTCCTTAATGCGGACAATGTAATTGTCTGGGAAACGTAAGGGCAAAGGCAAAAAAACTTAAGGTATCTTACCTTTGCTCAGCTGACTACTTTACCCACAATTTAAAGGCTTGGCAGCGCTTCGCTTCCGAGAGGTGATAATTCAGAAAGATCTCCAGCAATGCCGGCGACACTGGTTACCAGTTTCCCACCGACCAGTGAGCTGGTATCATGTTTGACTTTAGCACTATTGTCAGCGATTACGATGTACGTCATTGACCCGAAGAAAGCACGATCGGCTAACGGACGCCGTCATGACCGTATGGTCTCCCTCGAGGGTGTAGGTTAAATTGGGGTTTGGCCATTCTTACCCGCGGAAGTTAATATTTGTACACCATTTATTATTTATTTATTCAGACTAAGGCCGAAGTGGCCTGTGCGGTATATAAGAGTCTTCACTATTCGGCTCGGTCCATGGCTACACGTCGCCAACCACGCAGTCTACGGAGGGTCCGCAAGTCATCTTCCACCTGATCGATCCACCTTGCCCGCTGCGCACCTCGCCTTCTTGTGCCCGTCGGATCGTTGTCGAGAACCATTTTCACCGGGTTACTGTCCGACATTCTGGCTACGTGCCCGGCCCATCGCAGTCGTCCGATTTTCGCGGTGTGAACGATGAATGGTTCTCCCAACAGCTGATGCAATTCGTGGTTCATTCGCCTCCTCCACGTACCGCCCGCCATCTGCACCCCACCATAGATGGTACGCAGCACTTTCCTTTCGAAAACTCCAAGTGCGCGTTGGTCCTCCACGAGCATCGTCCAGGTCTCGTGTCCGTAGAGGACTACCGGTCTAATGAGCGTTTTGTAGATTGTCAGTTTGATACGGCGGCGAACTCTATTCGATCGGAGCGTCTTGTGGAGTCCAAAGTACGTACGATTTCCAGCCACTATGCGTCTCCGAATTTCTCTGCTGGTGTCATTTTCGGCAGTCACCAGTGAGCCCAAGTACACAAATTCTTCTACCACCTTGATTTCGTCACCACCGATGCAAACTCGCGGTGGGTGGCTCACATTGTCTTCTCTTGAACCTCTTCCTATCATGTACTTCGTCTTCGACGTGTTGATGACTAGTCCGATCCGCTTAGCTTCCCTCTTCAGTCTGATGTAGGCTTCCTCCATCTTCTCAAAGTTACGTGCCATAATATCTATGTCGTCGGCGAAACCAAATAGCTGGACGGACTTATTGAAAATTGTATTATTATTTATTTATTCAGACTAAGGCCGAAGTGGCCTGTGCGGTATATAAGAGTCTTCTCCATTCGGCTCGGTCCATAGCTACACGTCGCCAACCACGCAGTCTACGGAGGGTCCGCAAGTCATCTTCCACCTGATCGATCCACCTTGCCCGCTGCGCACCTCGCCTTCTTGTGCCCGTCGGATCGTTGTCGAGAACCATTTTCACCGGGTTACTGTCCGACATTCTGGCTACGTGCCCGGCCCATCGCAGTCGTCCGATTTTCGCGGTGTGAACGATGAATGGTTCTCCCAACAGCTGATGCAATTCGTGGTTCATTCGCCTCCTCCACGTACCGTCCGCCATCTGCACCCCACCATAGATGGTACGCAGTACTTTCCTTTCGAAAACTCCAAGTGCGCGTTGGTCCTCCACGAGCATCGTCCAGGTCTCGTGTCCGTAGAGGACTACCGGTCTAATTAGCGTTTTGTAGATTGTCAGTTTGGTACGGCGGCGAACTCTATTCGATCGGAGCGTCTTGCGGAGTCCAAAGTACGTACGATTTCCAGCCACTATGCGTCTCCGAATTTCTCTGCTGGTGTCATTTTCGGCAGTCACCAGTGAGCCCAAGTACACAAATTCTTCTACCGCCTCGATTTCGTCACCACCGATGCAAACTCGCGGTGGGTGGCTCACATTGTCTTCTCTTGAACCTCTTCCTATCATGTACTTCGTCTTCGACGTGTTGATGACTAGTCCGATCCGCTTAGCTTCCCTCTTCAGTCTGATGTAGGCTTCCTCCATCTTCTCAAAGTTACGTGCCATAATATCTATGTCGTCGGCGAAACCAAATAGTTGGACGGACTTATTGAAAATTGTACCACTCGTGTTAATCCCTGCTCTTCGTATTACCCCTTCCAAAGCGATGTTGAATAGCAAACACGAAAGACCATCACCTTGCCGTAACCCTCTGCGGGTTTCGAAGGGACTCGAGAATGCCCCTGAAACTCGAACTACGCACATCACCCGATCCATCGTCGCTTTGATCAACCGTGTCAGTTTATCCGGAAAACCGTGTTCGTGCATTTGTACACCAACAATTTTTCAAAATTTAAACAAGACAAAATGTCACACGCGAGAAAAAATGCTTCCGTTTTTAACGATGCCTACTATGAATCTCAATAACGAACCATTAGGCAAAGTTGTACAAAAACCTTCGCACTAGAAGTCCACCATACAACATATTTTAAAATTCAGTTTCTGGAATGTGTTATTGACAAACTACTAAATGATCGAACGCAAATTACTGAATGATCGTTAACATCCTTGCTTATGACAAGTGAAAACATTCCACTAAAAAGCTCAAAATAATTTTCCTAACAAAATCGATTTAATGTTAAGCTCTTGGCAGCACAGTTGCTGACAGTGTAGAGAAAGTTCCTTTTGCAAAGTTATAACTAAGCGAGATATAAAATACTCGGCATGCTTGAGGCCGCACCAGACCCTCAAGTGTTTGCAATTTCGCACATTTTGTGCACTTCAAGCCGCATCGGACGATTTTGTAATTGGATCGCCTGACACGACCGGCCGGTAACCCAGCTTACATATGTATATATATTGCCTGGATATCCGCTTCTGAGCGGAAGATTATAGCAGGTCCCGCAACGTCTAATAGAGACCAAAGCATGTCGAATTTGATTAAGTGAATATGCGCACAAATACTGAACCAAATAAAATACGATTGACCGGTTGTCCATGCATTTAGAGCAACTGATGTCAGATTTATTTATAGACCCCCCGCAGTCAAGTAGCGGCCCGAGATAAGCATATGGCAAACCATGACTTTAATTAAAACAAATGTACATAGTAATGAGACTGAGCTGTGCAATAATGAATCTTCTTTCGGCATACACATTGTAGCAAATGGAGAACAAAGCGGTGCATAATGCTCACTCGAAAGCACTGGATATTCATTATATTTAGTATCTTTATTACTGTTGGAGTCATTCATAAAATATACAGCCAATGTCGGCAGACATACATTCAAGGCTGTGTACTCCTTCTACAATTACGCATTGCCATCAAATTTCAACGAACATTGTTGAATTGCATAAAACGTTGTATATTGTCACTTACCAGATGCTTCTACATTATTGACAAACAGTATCGCAACTCATATATCTTTATAATGATAAATCGTCCAAAATAGCATATACTCATTTAAACGATAGGCCAGAACACGTTAATGGACATTTATTCGCGAAGTCGAAGCTGCCGTGCATACATACAAATATGAGTGACATCGCTGAAATTCAGTTTTTTAAATATTGTTCTGAATTTAAAAATGCATTTTGAATTTTATTTCCTATATATTCCGTTTTAAATTTCAATCACCGTCACTCATATTCTAAACTTTTTCCAGATGTCGCATCGGGGTTTCGACTTCCAGGATACGACAAGTTGGAAAATAATTTCTTAGCAAGAGTTATACACGGATAAAACAAATTAATTAAATAGGGTAAAGTGCCCAATAGTGGACCCCCAACCAATAATGGACCCTCCAGCCATTTTTGCATTAATACAGCACAATGTTAATATTTTCCATGAAAAACCATTAATGTGCAATATAGAAACATATTCTGTTTAATCATTGGGAGTCTCAGATTGGGAGGCTTTATTTATTAGTTGAGCCAGCAGACGTTGTCCTACATAGGCGAGAAACGTGAGAAAATGTCCTATAAGCCCGTTGGAGATAATAACGAAAAAATTTGCTGAAGAAATAAAGATAATCCATCCAGTCGTTGAGTTATGCAGATTTCGTATCAGACCAATTAATATATTTTGTGTACTTAGGTATAAGTTGACCCGGCAGACGTTGTCCTGCATACTTAGTTGGCAAAAATACGCGCTGTGAACTGCCCATGCGAAATTTCCATGCGAATCCTAATTTTAGTTTTAATTTTGATTCGTCTTGGGATCAGCCGTGTTTACAAAATTTTAATATGAAAATATAGAATATTTTGCTGGGAAAGTTAAACGAATGTAAAAATACTACGTTTTCATAAGTTCTGAGAAAAACCATCGAGTTCGAATTGAAATCCAGCAAGAGTACGACGCTGCAACTGACTAAACGATTGACAGGTCGAAGAAAAACAACCCGAGCAAGATCGGGCAAGTTCATCTAGTTACGTTATAAAATATTTTTTACAATAAAAGTAGTTAATCTAGAGGCAAAACCGTGTGCGCTAAATTGGAGTCATCACATCTTGATACCTAAAACGATAAGACTTTAATAAATAAAGCAGTATCAAACATTATAACAAATCAGTATTGCAGTATCAAACAATTAACAAATTTTTCATCCATGGATAATATATTTTTTAAAGAATATCCCGAACAGAAATAGGAATAGAATGATAATTTATTTTGAAATTTTTTCTAGGTAATTTGTAATGTTTTCGATGGAATAGAATATGCTATATCCAATATCCTAATAAGACACACAAACACATAAATTAGAATCTTCAATGGTTATAATACGATAAAGATAACTATTACAAATATAGTGAAATAAGTCTTGGGGATGTTCAAATAAAATGTCTACTAGTAGATAAATTTACAAACTATGGATTATTCACTACGATTGGTCAAATAGAACAAGACCAGCCACCTTTATCACTAGAATTCCAATAAATTTGCCGTGTATCAATAAGTGTCTTTTGATTTTTTTGTCTATCTTGAAATTGTTTTTTTTTCCAAGGGAGCACCTTTGGGAAAAAAAAACTTTGATTTTTCAATAATTCAACAATGGGACCGCATTCCTCGTCGAATGCAACTTGTTGCAAGTAAACCGGGTAATGCCACACACACATACAGAAATCATCTCAGTGTTTTTTTTTTGAGTAATCCTATAGTCTTTCGGTACAACTTTGTTGTACAAGAAAGGCAAAACGAAGAAGAATTATTCCAAATGTTTTGGAAGTCTATATGACAGTCAAAAACCATTATGTGCTTTATATTTCTGCTGTTTTGACCTCTCTAAAGAACTTTTCTCGATACATTTTATAATGACCGTGAAAGGCATCATCACCGCAAGTTCGATACATTTGGCTCTCATGCTGCTGCTTTAGGATTGAAAGCAAGGTTCTATTAGACTAAGCTAAAAGATCGTTCAAACGTTACTGGTTCATCAATATGTCGAATAGTGAATAATTTTTGAAAAAAAGTTATTAGCAAATAACTCTAATAACAACGAAATGACATTACTCAACACTATTCCGGAGGAAACTGTGATGAGCTTTCTGAAGGATCTTAACTGCATTGATATTGAAAAAATGAGATCGTCTGGCCTAGAATTCTTGGTAAAATCGTGGACTATCCATTACAATGACTGCAAAATAGATGGTTTTATTTTATTAGGAAATTCGTAGCTTTCTCAAAACATTCATGTTGTCTCTGGGTAAAATACTAGAGTAGCTTTCAAGAAAATGGAAGAACTTGATCAGGTATAGAAAGAAGTTTCAAAATGTCATTATAAAAATTCTCGAACTCCACAGGTCTTCGTAAAAGTTTTGGAACATATTTTGAAAAATTTATATGTAACTAGCGAAAGAAACCCAGCTTTGCCCGGGTGTTGCAAATGTCACAATTAACTATTTGTAACACCGCACTCTAGATCAATTTCCGTGCGTTTGTTTTGTTTTCCACAACAGCTGACCCAAAATTGTATTCTAATGATTTTTACATTTCCTCGTAAAATTCATCAACTTTTTGTATATACAAACCTTCCGGATCTCAAAACGAATCGATTAGTGAGATAATCTTGCAAATCAGTCAACCCGTTCGTGAGTTAAATCGTCAGGAAGGATACCCAAATTCATTTTTATTATAATAGATGTAATTATGATAGGGCATTCTTTGAGGGAATGGCACAATCTCTGAGAAAATTGAATACAGTCATCGAAAGAAACCTTCAGAAGTATTTTTGCTGTAAATTCTAGGAAATTTGTGTAAAGCAAGTTGACACTTCTAAGAAAACATATTGAAGCTCATGAACTGTTTTCTCAAAGATAATGTTGGTAGAATTCCAGAAACAAGTTTGCTTCCATTCTGATTCAATTAAAACTCTTAATCCAAAAGAGGGCCTAAATGTCAATTGGTGAAAATGATTAATTTAATACCACCACTAAAAACCACCCGTGTAAAAAAGGAACTTTTGTATACAGTAAACGATCGCATAATTGTAAAATTTGATTTTTTGTTAATTTTGGGAATCGTTTGTACCAACCGTTACCATAAATCTAATTAATGCTTACCACTGATAAGTAAGATAAAAATCTTGGGGATTGATCTGGACACTAATGACACAGACCACATTGCTCCAAAAAGTAAAAAATTGCATTAGTGAAAAAGAGAGCTCGAAATAATTTTTAATGTTTTTGAAAGGCTTATCGCTGTTAAATTGAAATTGTTCTAATTCTCGTCCGATTGCAATTATTTAATTTTCAAAATCCATAATGCTTGTCAAATGAGTGCCAAAAACAGATCGTATGGAGTAAGTAGCAATATTTATGAACAATTTTGAGTATAACTGAAAAACATTTTGTGCAAAATCCTTAAAACCATGGGAAGTAAAAATTCATAGAGCATGATAAATATTCGAAATATTCTCGAATACTCGATGCTATATGAAAGTGAATAAAATTTTGGGCCATAAGTAACCATAAAATAGTAGATTACCTTTAAAAAATTGGAATTATTCAACAAACAAAGTGTATTTATTATTATCGGAACGGTCTATAGCTAAATTTTCCGCGAGCGATAAAGTCCGCCAGCTTGCCTGTGGCCTGTTAGTCTCTGTGTGGTTAGTCTCTGATTTGACGTTTGTGGAGGTCAACTGCACCTACCGTTCCGAGCATTCTGACCAGTAGTGTGATAAATAAGAAAGTGCTGATGAAGTGGATTCACGCCTTGTTTTTTACCGCATTGATCTAAATGAATAGGAATATTTTCTAACCAACCTGTTGTGAACCCCTACAAATTTTGGACCCTCCTTGCGACATTTCCTTGATGTCTAAGCCAAAATCCCTCTCTGCCTTCAACAAATTAAGATTGCTTTGCATTCGTTTGATTAGTTCCTGTGCGAAAATAACAATATTTAGATGAATTTCAATCAAGTCAGTCTTATCACAATGCGTTACCCTTTGAAGCATACATCGCTGAAAGTTTTAGAACGTACACAAAAAGTTTATGTCGAAATTGTGAATTTAAAACGTAGAAAGCTTTCTCATTGTTGTACTGTAATACTGAATCAGAACAACTCGATACTGCTCCCGGAACTGGTCGTAAGCCGAAGCTTACTGATCATCACATCCGCATTATTCGCCACGAAATTAGGCAAAATTCTAAGTCTAGAATCTAAGGTTAGTGCCCCTAAACTTGCTAATAGCTTATTCCAGTATGCGAACGTCCACAAACATTTTGTAACGTTATCGGATATCGTTGTCCATAAAGGATATCATGGTCGCAATTCGCGGAAGAATTTGTTCATATCTGCCAACAATATGTAGCAGCGACTGCAGAATGCTTTAAAATGTATGGCTGAGCCGCAAGAGTTCTGGCAGAATGTCATATTTATCGACGAGAGATAGTTTAACTTTTTCGGGACTGGAACGGCGCAGAAAAACCTGCTGTAAAACATAGTGGTGGTCATGTCACGGTTTGGGGTGCTTTTAGCGCAATCAGCACCAAAAACCTATCGTTTGCATTTATCAATAGTTCTATGGATCTTTTAATTTATATGGACATTTATTTGGATAACTTGATAGCAAGCACTATTAAATTGGGTCATAGATTAAATGTTTAATTTGATTAGAATTTTTCAGGGAATCGAGTGGAGTTATTTTTGTTCACCGCACGACTAAAGAAAACAAAATATTCCTTAGTTTACCTTAAGTTTCATTATTTCCCAACTATTACCCAAAAGGCCAAGGTCTTCCGGAAAGCATAAAAAATATGGATTTGTGTCAAAAATTTCAGCGAAATCCACCCATACCGAACCGAGATATTGAATTTATTCGCGTTATGGACAATTTTTTTTTTCCTATTGTGCAATGATCTAAAACATTCTTCCAATCTTGTCATAGAGTGGCTGCTGTAGGTACAATGTCAAACGAACGGTGCCGCATCGTTCCCAATCTTCAGACCTCAACCCCATTGGAAATCTGTCGGATCCTTGAACAGAACGTTCGAGATCACGTGATACAGAATCTAAACCAATTGAAGAACGTTATCTTTGGAAAGACGTAATTGTAGCAAAAAATGAGCATACCAAGGGTTACAATACAATAATAATACAATGTTTTGAGCATTGTATGGACAATTTTTTGTTAACTTTGAACTTTTTTTTTCTGTTAATGAGCTTTAAAAAGATTGTACAGCCCAATTATTGAATTCAACGCTTGAAAGACATAAGCATACACCGTACTTTTTCCTTAAACAAATGAAACCTGGGTATCATTAGATATGTTTCATAAATGGTTTTATAACAGAGACATGGTTCTCTGGGCCATGAGTTGGGTTGGGAAAGACTTGCGCTTGATTTGAATAGCGGATGAGATTTGAGAATTTTTAGTTTTTCCCAACACTGCACAATAGGACAACCCCATATAAAGAAGTGGCCAAAACTACCAAAAGGCCAATTTTCGATTTGGGCGGGTAAAATGTGATGAATACACAGCTTTTAACGTATATTTTATAATCAGAATGGTTTCTATTTTTAAGATTTTTTAGAGAGGGGGGAGGATTTCAAACTAGCCTTTCCTAGAAATGATATTTTTATGTTTTTTGGGAAAACAATATTTTCATCTCAAAAGTAACATATTTATATATATTTACAAAGCTCTTAGACAGATCTATGCAACAGGCTTGATAATGAAATAATAGCTTCGTCCAGAATTCAGTTTTTAGTAGTTTTGTAAAAGCATATTTTACGCAATATTTAGCGAACGAAACAGTTTGGTACTCCGCAATACCCCGCAGTAAAACATCATGCACTACACTATTGAACTCTTAAGCTTTGAGGATCATGAATAAAATTCTTACCAAATTCACCATTTTGTAAGACACATGAATTTTTAAAATTTCCCATTTTTACCTTTCTCGTGTACTTAGTATACGTCGAAGCTATATGATCGCTCCAAAAGCATTTAAAAGAAAGCCCAAACACTCATAGTGTTGTATAGCAATCGACTCAGTTCGACGAATTGAGGTGATGTCTGTGTGTACGTGTGAATGAATGTCTGTATGTGTGTGAGCAAAAATGATCTTAGCTCTTTTTTAGGCACTTACTCTAAACCGATTTACTCGCAACAAGTTTCATTCATCAGAGAACGTTGTTCCAATGTTCCCTATTGAAAATAGGCTATGGACAGGGGTTATGTTTTAACGTTGCGCCGAATTCAAGAAAAAATCATCTATCTTATAAAAAGCGTTACGCAGTTGAAAGAAAGTTGTTTAAAATTTACAATTATGACATTACTACATTACAGAAGCGAATTAAAGATTTAACCATACCGTGTTATAACGTGTTAGATGAGTAGTGTGTTGAATAACTCTTTGCCACAATACTTCTTCATAATTATGAAAGAAATTTTAATGAAGTATCATATAAATGAAATTCCATTTCGTTGATGTCACAATATGACGATGTCACAATATGACGCTAATTGAATCTGTTCTACCCTCCTTTGTTGGTTTAATAAGTTATACTCAGTGGTGCTATTTCGATCATGTTAGGAAATCTGTGTTGCGTCCATTTGTCTGTGACACGAATTAAACACTTTTTATGACCATTAGTATTTTATCCTGCATCAAACAGGCTTATTGCAAGCCAAAAAGTGATCAAATTCCGTTCGTTGGCTTTGTAGAATACAGTGTTGACCCGATTTTGTCACTCCCCGATTTTATCACCTTTTCCACCCGATTTCATCACGTCCCGATTTTAACACGTTTTCGACCCGATTTTGTCACCCCAAAAAATTTTGAAAATTTTAGTCGGTCTTTTTATTTCCGCAAAAAATACCGCAAACAACATTGATTTTCATGAAATAACTTTTACCGCCTGTAGTTTATTATAAATGACTTCTGGGTACCTGTGAAGAATTCTGTAAGCATTTTCGACAAGAAGTAACGGGTACCGTTCACGAATTTTGCCTTTTCAAGCCATAAAATGATTCAAATTTGTGAAATGAATGAAAAAATTGGAAATATTTTTTTTCCGATTTTGTCACTTACCCTGTTTTATCACCCCAAAATTCACCAGGGGGTGATAAAATCGGGATATTAGTGTATGACAAAAATCAATACTATGACGAAAATTGGTCTTATACCCCATGGAAGGCTCAGAAAAAATATGTTTGTTTTCTATTTATGTTTTATGATGAATACCACCATTTATTGCAGGATTCATAATTATTAATAATTTTTAGGGCCGTTTTCTTCACCTCCGCTTAACTCTTAAGCGATGCTTACCCATACGTTTAAACCTGGTTTAAGCACTAAGCGGAGGTGAAGAAATTGGCCCTTAGGGATATTCAGTGTTGAACTTCATAATTATTTTAAAAAAATCACCAATAAAGACATAAAAAAAAATATAGGGTAAATCACTACTTGGGCCTATGGACCCGATTCCCGGCTCACTGCACAGAAAACTAAAGATTTCTACTTTTTGGAAGCCGTAGGCTTATGATTGATAATTTTAAAAAAGTCTCCCATTTATTTCACACAATACTCAATATTTTTTAACCATTTATTTCACTCCTAATTGGTCCAATTATAGAAAACAAAAATGTAGATTTCGAACATTCGCTCTCCGTTGTTGCACCACTGAGCCGGAGTGAATCTTTCCACTTTTACAAAACAGTATTTTTATATAAACACCTACCTGGAAATCGTCACAGTACTCGATACAATCATTGGTTGAAGCTGTTAATCACCACACAATAATTCTAAACTTACGCACTTTCATCTTTTCTATTTGTTCGTTTCACTAGAACTAATATAAACATATTAGAATACATTTGAAAATGTATCCGCAAACCAAACAAAAATTCACCTCGGCATAAGAACTTCTAGCCGCACCGTGCTGCCAAAAGGCCAGGATTTTTTTTAGTATGAAAAAAATCCATCATCGTTCATAGGAAAACTATCTAATACGTTGACGCTATCATGTTATTTATAATTCTCTCGATTTCAAAAAGTAAATAAAATCTAGTTTTTAAGCGTTTGGAAGTAATTTGAATGAGCGAATATATCTTTTCAACCAAATAAAAATTATTATAAATAATAACATCTGGCATCATGTCGACGTTGTAGGTGCATATTTTGTTTACGTCGCATTATCTACTGTCCCGAGAGAGAATGAGAGTAAGATGTTGAGAGATTGAGCGACATTTTGCTTAGGCCGGGAATTAGTTTGGAAGTGGGCCGGATTTGAAATCGCTATGACTGAAATTAGTGCTGGACCTCGTTAATTTAAATCAAATAAAAGCCTTTTCAAACGATGTTTACCAAGAAAATCTATTTTTAAGCAGAAGTGAACCCCATTGCAGTATTGCACGGCACACGAAATTAAGGAAAAAATGCTTCCTGTCATAAATATCAATTAAATAATGCAGTCGTATGCATGTTAGGCCGGGAATGGGGTAAGAAACCCTATAGGGATATTTTGGAATATTTCTAAACCATTACAAATTTTTATAACATATTCGCGAGTCCACATTTTTTTGTTTCCTCCTGATGCATCGAAGGTGTGCGAGTTCTAGATATACTAATACCTGATACACATTACAACTTGATAACATAATCAAAATGTTCGAATTCATGAAAATTTATAATTTCCATGCTGGGTTTAGTTTGATTTTGAATCAGTTAAAATTGTCCATCTTCAAAATTGATCGGATTAACCATATGTTTTATAAGAAAATTATTTTGAGCTTTTTAGTGGAATGTTTTCACCTGTCATAAGACGAGTTTGAACAATCCCATTGAATTCCACCACTTAATTGTATCCTGACAGATACGTATTTCGACCTCAACAGTAAGGCCGTCTTCAGTGTCTTGTACTTGACTCGAGTCGAGTCAAGTACAAGACACTGAAGACGGCCTTACTGTTGAGGTCGAAATACGTATCTGTCAGGATACAATTAAGTGGTGGAATTCAATGGGATTGTTCAAACTCGTCTTATGACAGGCATATGTTTTAGTTACATAAGGTTTTTGCCTTTCTCGTACACTAAGTGTACGTAAAGGCTATACAGTCCCTTCCCGATTTTGGCAACACGACCGGATTTTAATGTTGCCAAAATGGGGATGTTGCCAAAAACGGGAAAAAAATTTCATACAAAATTTCATTTTTTTTTTGTTTGCACTATTGAAGCTAAATACTTAGAACATGTACTACAAAGTATGTGAAATGTGTTTGAGTGATGCACGTGCATCATAATTGACATTTTTTCTATATTATTCATAACTCAGAAATTGTGGTTCAAACAAAATTGAAACAAACTTAAGAATGGTAATAAAACGATAATGTAGCTAATTAGCCAATTTCATAATACAAATTTAATAATAAATGATATTTTAAATTAACAATAGCGTCGGCCACGTCCTTACAAAAAATTGTGGTGATAAAAAAACATTTCTGTTGCAGTCAATTGAAGTGCGTGAACCAATCTGACATCTCATATAGATTTAAGTCCACCAAAAATGCTTGTTTTTATCATAATTCACTATATACATCAAATAGCGATCCGACGGATACAAGATGTCTAAATGTGCTACAAATTTTGAATTCGTATATAACGGATTTTGATGGAGGCAAACTTTCTAGTGGTCGGTGTGATTAAGAGTAAAGTTCTGTGCACAATTTTCGCTGACATTATGGAAAAATGAACGCAAGGTATTCTGCCGTGAATCGCATATTTGTCCCATATGAATAGGAAACCCAGCAAGGATGGGACAGATATGCGATTCACGGCAGTATAAGACGTTCCATTGTTTAGAAAATGGTAACGGAAATCTGCATTCTACACATTGGTCAAGCGTATCCAATGTAGTGTGAGTATGGGCTAACTACACTCGACTCACTAAAACCAAATCCCCTTGCACTAGTCGGTCTCCTAGCACCCAACTTAGGAATATTTCAGGCGGCAATGATTGATCCATGAGCACAATGTGCACAGTGCACCTCGCACTACGAGTGACAGTATTGCCAAGTGGAAGCTGGAAGACATTCGACAGCAGTCAACCTACACGGAAGAAATAAACTACCCAATAGTGAGTTTAATTCACCCAACCTCGAACATCCGTACGTAATGTAAGTTTAATTCACTCTATTTCGACCTCAGGTAATAAAACTCAAAGTTGGCTTCCCGTATTGAACTGGCGTCGTTGGATTGTTTGGCTCTTTTGTTTTTGACAACAAAAGAAAGAGTGGATGAAAGAGAAGAGAAAAAATAACTCAAAAGTAAGTTTAAAAATACTCAATTTTGGGTACTTTTTTTCTTCCGTGTACGGACAAACTGATGCTCGCACAGGTCATCGCACTCCAGTTCTCCATGCACTACTCTTATTATTATAAATTTGTAAAGATGGAAGAATCCTACATCAGACTGAACAGGAAAGCAAAGCAAATCGGATTACCCAGCAAACATTGGAAGCTGAAAAAGAGCTTGTTTCGTGGCAAATAAGTTTCTTCAGCTAAAAAAACTAGCTTATTCAGCTTAATTGCTTGTAGTCATTAACACGTTGAAGACGAAGTTGGCTCAAGAGAAGACAACGGCCATTCACCACGAGCTTATATCAATGGCGACAAAATCAAGCTGGTTGAAGAATTCATGTTTTGGGCTCACTTGACCTCCGATAACGATACCAGCAGACAAATTCGGAGACGCAACGTGGCAGAAAGCGTACGTACTTTGGACTCCGAACACTCCGATCGAATAGAGTTCGCCGCCGTACCAGACTTCCTCATTAAACCGGTGGCAGTAATCCTCCTTGAACACGAGATTTGGACAATGCTTGTGGAGGACCAATGCGCACTTGGATTAAAAATGTTCTCTACAACGATCCGACAGGCACAAGAAGGGGAGGTGTGCAGCGAACAAGGTGGGTCGATCATATGGAAGACGATTTACGAACCCTCCGTAGACTCCGTAGACTGGTGACGTACAGCAGTGGACGGAGAGGACTTTTATGTACCGCAGTACTATGTACTACGGTGTGAGTCAGCTTGTCGACGACAAAATCATTGAGAATACCACAAAATATGACATTCTACGGTGGGCTGGTTAGAATAAGGTAGTGTGAATAGGGACATAGAAAACGTGAATAAAAAGAGCAGATAAGTTTCAATAGAAATTGTTTGCAATGAGCGGTGATACGAGTGGTGGTTCATTATTTCAGTGAAAGTGCCCACTATTCGTACAGAGTCCATAATACGCATGTAAACCTTAATGACATTCACTTTTGGTTTTGTTTATCCTATTACATATTCATAAAAAGGTTTTAGCTCTAAAAAGTAATAAAACAAATATTTTCGAGGTTGTTGCCAAAATCGGGAAGAAAATGTTGCCAAAAATGGGTGTTGCCAAAATCGGGGGTAGACAAAAACGGGTGTTGCCAAAATCGGGATGGGACTGTAATATTGCTTCAAAAACAAAATTTTGATAGGAGGCCCGGAGGGCCGATTTTTATATACCGATCGACTCAGCTCGACGAATTGAGGTGATGTCTGTATGTGTGTATGTATGTATGTGTGTGTGTGTATGTGTGTATGTGTACAATTTTTTTTTTTAATTTACTTAAAAAAAACCACGTGGTCAAAGGGGGGTGGAGGGGGGATCTGCCAAATGACCACGATAAGCCACATGGGGGGAGGGGGGGGTTAAAAATCTTTAAAAATATGACCACGTGGTTTCTGGATGGCCCCTTAATACCTCCTTTATTCATATTTGCATTGTCTATGAATCACATGAGAGCAGGCATCCTGTTCTTGCAAATTCCCGTCTTTTTTGACATACCTACCAGAAAGACGAAACTCATTTTTAATGAAAACAACATTCTTCTTACTACATACGTTTTGTCAATAAGGATTTGTATTTATGCATAAATCTGATAAGAATTCATTTCATTCATGCCCACACGACTGGGGTTCTGTTATCTTCATCATTTCATACACACGGTATTGTTATCATAGGGCACTTTTATGCAGCTATGCATTCGCTGTTATCATAATTCAAACTACACTCAATTTGTAGTTCCGCGTATGATGCACACTGCACAGCGTACCACAATATTGTCCATACAATCAAATAGCAGAAAACTATACTCACATATACTCAGATTTAATGACTGACTCGATTGTGTGATGCAAGGTGTCCAAAAAACTATAAGGCCAAGAAAACATTTGCTCCATTTCATATAGGTACCGTCGACTGGGGGGAAGATGATCATTTTTAAGACAAAACATGCAATAACAATGTGTATTTACATTTTAAATCGAAACAAATATTTTCAAAACACTTACTGCTATACGTTGCAATAATCAACAACTTGAGTTTTCTGAAATGCGTTCGCATTTATTAAAATAAATTAAATTATCACACATTTTTTGAGTAATCTGGTTTGGGGTGAAGTTGATCAAGACGGGTCTGGGTCATTTGGCATAAAGTCATTTGGCATAACGCCATTTGACATAAGGTCATTTGGCTTAAAGGCCATATGGCATAATGGTCATTTGGCATAACGGACATTTGGCATAATTTTGAACTGCGAGAGAAGAGTGGGTCATTTGGCATAATTTCGAACTGTGCAAGCGAAAGGGATAATTCATGTATTGTTTAGCGTAGATAAAGTAGGTCGAGGCTGTTTTCTGATAAATTTAGACTGATGGTAGACATTTTCCGGAAGAACGAAATAACAAAACGGCACAATTACTTCCGATGGAGGGATCACATCCATCCTTTAATTTATTCCTGCCACATGCCTACTTTTAAAGTAGGGATTACATCCACCATTGCTTCACTCCGGGTCCTTAAGACCGGATCAAATCAACCATTGCCTTAATCCGGGAAAGCGCCTAACTTTAAAAACTAAAGCAATACATTTGTTGTAGACGAGTTACTAAAACTAATCAACCAAATCAATCTGAATTGTGCTACTCGGGGAAGAGATCACATCTATCATTGATTTATTCCCGGCAAGCGCCTACTTATAAAGAAGGAGTCACATCCACCATTGCCATAATCCGGGCAGGGCCTACTTTTAAAGAAGGGATCACATCTACCATTGCCACAATTCGGGCCACACACCTACTTTAAAAGAAGGGATTACATCCACCATTGCCTCAATCCGGGCAAGCGCATATATTTATAGAAGAAATTTCATCCACCATTGTCATAATCCGGGCAAGCGCCTACTTTTAAAGAAGGGATCACATTCTCCATTGCCATAATCTATGCAAGCGCCTACTTTCAAAGAAGGGATCGCATCCACCATGGCCTTTATCCGGGCATCCGCCTACTTTTAAAGAAGGGATCACATCCACCATTGCCATAATCCGGGCAGGGCCTACTTTTAAAGAAGGGATCACATCCACCATTGCTTCAATCCGGGCAAGCGCCTACTTTTAAAGAACGAATCAAATCCCCCATAGCCGTATTCCGTGCAAGCGCCTATATTTAAAGAAGAGATCACATGCCTCAATCCGGGCAAGCGCCTAATTTTAAAGAAGGGATCATATCATCCATTGCCATAATCTATGCAAGCGCCTACTTTTAAAGAAGGGATCGCATCCACCATGTGCTTAATCCGGGCATCCGCCTACTTTTAAAGAAGGGATCACATCCACCATTGCCTCAATCCGGGCAAGCGCCTTCTTTTAAAAAAGGAATCACATCCAGCATAGTCATAACCCGGGCAAGCGCGTACATTTAACGAAGAGATCATATCCTCCATTGCCATAATCCGGACAAGCACCTTATTTTAAAGAAGGGATCACATCCTCCATTGCCATAATTCGGCCACACGCCTACTTTTAAAAGGGTTACATCCACCATTGCTCTAATCCGGGCATGCGCCTACTTTTGCAATGCATTGCAAATGCATTCTTTCCACGAGAGGATAATTTTCAATATTGTTATCGACGGGTGTTATATTTACTATTCCGGGGTGTTTTCCGCACCACTTAGTCACCATATAGCAAACGCAAAGAAAAATAATGCCAAATGTTCGTTATGCCAAAAGACCCTCACTTTTGACGCTGGTCACAATTATGCCAAACGTCCGTTATGCCAAATGACCGTTATGCCAAATGGCATTTATGCCAAACGACCTTATGACAAATGACTTTATGCCAAATGGCCCGCTCTCGATCAAGACAGCTAAAATCATTATGACCTAGTAGTCAAAATACACTAGGTTATTTGTATGAATGTTGAATTTACTACATAAAGGAGTCTACGAAGTCAATATTTGAAACGAAAATAGCGTCATTTATGACTATCTCTCTCTTTCTTCCACAAAATACATTTTCCTGATTATAATCGAAAAACTCGGATTTCTACCTAGGGGTAACATTGCTTGAACGAAGAATATTGTTGACTACCGTTTCATAAAAAAATTTGGCATTTTGACTGACACATCAAATGATCATCTTCACCTCAATTATCATCTTCCCCCCAGTTGACGGTATACACTGAGGTGTTGGTAAAATCATTCAGAAATTTTTATTATCGAGCCATCGCGCGAGCTATCTCCTTTGCGAATTGGAAAAAAATGCATATGCTTGAATTTTCCATGCTAAATCCGTTTCACTCATTTGCCAAAAAATCATTTCGCTCCAAAAAGAGTTTAAAATCAATTTGGGCGCAGTTTATTTTTTATATACCCAAGAGTATCCATTGTTCTGTGCGCCGAACATCAATTCGCTGCTTTTGGCGAAGGAGAACAACAAAAAAAAAAATTACGATGCTTCAAACGGACGATTGATTAACTCAGCCATGAGATTTCAGGTGCTGAGTTGGGTACGTTTCAGCTCACGATGGATTTGAATCGTTCATGAGTTTTGAGATTTTAAGTTTCTACCAACACTGAACTGGATTCGGTTTTTACAGGGGGAAAACGTGTCGCATCTCCAGTAGCCTTGCGAGCAAAGGCTTAGGATTGCCAATCCGGAGATGACGAGTTCGATTCTCGGTCTGGTCTAGGATGTTTTCGGGTTGGAAACATTCTCGAACCCCTGGGCACCACGATATATCCATTGTACTTGCCACACAACATACATACACATGCAATGGCGGGCATATACATCTTTCAATTAATAACTGAGAAAATGCTAATAGAATACTAAGTTGAAAAGCAGGCTAAGTTCCAGTTGGAATGTAGAGCCATCGAAGAAGAAGAAGAAGAAGACGTACCAGGTAAATCTTAAAAACCGTGTAAAAAAAACTAGTAATTCTGCTAAGTTTCCATAAAATCTGAACGAAAGTTTTTTTTTACCTCATTCGAAGTGTTACAATTAATAGCTTAGCTTACTTTTGACTGACTACATATATCTATGATTGCTACTCCGTGATTGACCAGAATCAGTGAAATTGCACAAAGAATTAACTGAATGATTGACTCGGATTGTTCAAGCATTCTCAGTGAGCAAGTTTCAGTGACTCAAATCAACAACGGCGCCGGCCACGTGCTTGTAGTCAGTTAGGAAGAGAGAATGAATATTAGTACATTATGTGGTTTTTGCTATTTGCAGACCGTATTTACCTTTGCGTCTCCACAAACAAAAGGGCGGAAAAAATCAGCTGGGATAGGTTGGCCGAGTTTGTTAAAGTAAGTGAAACACATCAAATGGATCAATGGAAAATGTTTGCAAGCGGAAAAAAGATAATTTTATATAACATAACATATAACACTCGATACTTTCTCTTTTTCCGCCAGACTATACTTATGTTTGATATAATTTTCTCCAGTATTTTATCTCCCTTCAATGTTGCTTTTATTGGGGGAATCGGTTAAAATGTGTGTCGATTGGTAATTACTTAATTTTCAACTTGGCTAACCTACCCCACTGAATGTTTTGAGAACAATCACAACTTACAAACACAAAAGTGAGGTTTCCCTCGTAACATTTATACCATTCTGTAGAACTTTGAATACCATTTCCAGCGAATTACATTTTTATATTGATTCTGTTACAAATACAACTTTACCATAAAATAAATTTGCTCACTAAAATCGCAGAAAAAAACCTTGTCCTGTGCAAATAGAAACACAAAAAACTGCAATTGCAATTAGCATGGGCGACCTAATACCCCACCACAATTTCTATAATGAGTCTTTGATGTGCCTTAAATCATTTTCACATTCACAATCCATTACATTTGGTTCGATTAACTAAGGTATCTGTTGCAAGTTAGCAAGCTTGCTTGTGTTATTTTATTTAGCTCTCAAAAAACTACGTTAAAAAATGATTCCAACATTTCTAATTGCGTTTCTTTTTATTCTCATTTCTTTCCACAGCTAAGGACGTTATATTAACGTCCTACTCATGTATAGTTGGCCGCAGCGATGGCCAAACTAGATTCATCATGTATAGGTTTTATAATTAATTTATTTATTTTTATTAGTAAGTATACCACTAAAATTATTCCACCCTAGAAAAGGCTAATCATTTCATTCAATATTGTTTCAGATTTAATTTTAAGTAGTAATGCACAGCGTAGAACTTCCAGTAGTAGTAGGTGTAAGTATCAAATGTTATGCTCTGCTTTATTATCCTCATTTTGTGTTTTGATTTTGAACCAATCATTCAAAATTATGTTTTGACTGTTCCAAATTCTAACCGTGCATCCCACGCTCACTCCATATGTGCTAGCCCAAATGTCTGTAATCATTTTGTGTGACACTCGCATTTCTTAACACTCGTCTCAAACTCATTGTCGCTATCACTCGCGTATTCATTGACCGCTTCGGGGCAGCCGCAATCCCATCCATTCTGGAATCAATTCCGCTGTTGCGACATAAGCATATCGTTCCATCAAGTAGCAGCACAACGGTCGCTACAAGCACCATCGCGCAGCGCGGCGATCAACGGCCCGTAGGCGAAGACGACGAACTGTTCTCCAGCGAAGAGCTGCTGCCCGGCCAAGATGATGACTCACGAGATGTGCCTTATCGTACAGTGGATTATTTCCAACGGCCGGGAATGATTAACAACCACATCAATTATAATAAATACAATTCGATTTTTATGAGCGCGACTTCCTTGCGGCACCACCGAAAGAATGAAGAAGAGTTCAGGGCATCGGAATACAGTTCGTATAATCGACGAGGTAGATTTTTTAGAGAATTTTGTTCTATAATTTGGAAGAGGTTTACTACTATTTAGGGAAAGAAAAGAGCTGATGAACGCTCCAGAGGTGTAGATATTAGTTAGTGAAACATTCCCTTACCGTTACCCCTACCTGAAACTGGTAAAACTCTTTTATGTCTTCTATGTAAAATAGGTACCGATGTCCGTGGTCTAAATTTGTGTGACTTTCTAGCGTGTATTGTGTTGAAATAATATGCCTGGGGCAAAACTCACAAGAGGTGCCACAAGGTGTCGCTAAGAGAAGGCTGATAGAATGATGACTTTTGGGAAAGAAGGATCCGTCTTAGGCTTACGGTTGACCTCCAGGACGATGGGAAGTAGCTGTGCCGAAGACACTGTTAAAGATCAGCGAGAGGTGCTCGAAAGACGGAGCACTCGGAGCACTCATGTGTTTGAGCCCTGGGCCTTATTGCGCATCTCCTTTAGACAGCTCTTTCGTGTGACAGTGAGCATGGTTTGCTCGTTTCGAATCGAGGTGCGCAATGCCACCCCTGAATTCGGGATGTTGTCGAAGCCTAGGACCTTCATGTTTTTCGATTATTTGATATAGGCCGTCAATACGCCAACTGAGAGTCGCCGTTGAGAGTCAAATGAACATTGATTGACTACTTCTTGAAGTCTCTTATGAAATTCCAAGATTTCTCCAGGAATTCGGAATTTCCAGGATTTTGTTCGGAAACACCCTCGAGAACTCGTTTGAAATCTTTATCTAGAATTGTTCTGGTAATTCTAGAATTTCACCAGTAATTCATTCTAAAACTCCTCCAAAAATTCGGACATTCCTGGAGGGATTCCTTCAAATCATCTTCATGAAACGAAACCAGTAATTCCATCGGAAAACCTTCCAGGCACCCCTCCCTCAGGAATAAGATCAAAACTTCCCCAACGATCCCCTTAGGAAGACCATAGGACTGCCGGAAAATCCTACAAGAATTCCATAAACAATTCTTTAGGAATACTTACTTACAGTCTCCCAAGATTACTCTAAGAATCCTTTTAGACATTCTTTCAAGACTGTCTTCAAACACTTTCTTGAGAAATCCTCCGTAAATAACTTCGGAAATTAGTCTTAAAATATTTTTCAAATTCCTCTGGATGTTCTTTCAGAAACTGAAAGAAGAAATTCTAAGAAATATCTACGGAAAATATTTTAGGAATTTCTTCGGAAATTCCATTGAAAATTGCTCTGGGGATTCGTTCGAGTTTTATTTAGGTTTGGAATAATTAATTTCTTCAGAAATTGGTTTAGAAATTTTTTAGAACTTTTCCTATTCCTAAATCTTATAAGAAATTGCTCAGAACTACCATTAGGAGTTTCTTAATAAATTATTTCAGGTATTCCTGAAAAAAATCATTAAGAATTCCTTTAGAATATTTTCCAGCAAATCTTCCTTTTGGTAATCCATTTAGGATATTTTCCAGAATTTTTTTGATAATTCCTCAAGAAATTCCTTTATGAATTTCTTCGAAAATTTCATAGAAAATGCCTAAGAAATTCAGAATTAAAAAAAACATAGGAAATTCCTCTAGATTTTTTTTAAACACTATCAGAATATCATTTAGAAATTCCCTTAAGAATTCTTTTGATTAGATTTTTGTAGGAATATCCTTGGGAACTAATTTGGTAATTCCTTTAAAAACAACCTTCGAGAATCCCTGTAGAGGTTCCTTAAAAAAATCCTTTAATTGTTTTTTTTTCAATTCCTACTGGAATTTTTTTATGAATCCCTTCAAGAATTCTTCGACTATTCCGTTTCCGACTATTCCGACGATAAAAATTCTTCCAAACATTTTGTTGGTAATGAATTCATGAGTCCCATTGTTTAACTTCGCCAGTGATGGGAGATACACTATTGATAATTTTTAATACAAACAGTCTTGCGAGAACAACCTATTAAAATTATCTTAATAACGAAAAAGAGAGAATTCCAGACTTACAAATTGCTTACAAAATCATTGCCTTTTTACAGAATTTCCCTAAATGAACTTGCTTATCAACATTGTCAATACTTTACCAGTACGGATCACGTTGAAATGGTCCCGTGGAAGCATTTTATAACCGAACTTCACTCATGTTTTTTTTTATTATCAGACTAAGGCCGGAGTGGCCTGTGCTGCACATAAAAATCTTCTCCATTCAGCTCGGTCCATGGCTGCACTTCGCCAACCACGCTGTCTGCGGAGGGTCCGCAAATCGTCCTCCACCTGATCGATCCACCTTGCCCGCTGTGCACCTCGCCTTCTTGTTCCCGTCGGATCGTTGTCGAGAACCATTTTCACCGGATTACTGTCCGACATTCTGGCTATGTGCCCGGCCCACCGCAGTCTTCCGATTTTCGCGGTGTGAACGAGTTGCCCAACAACTGATGCAACTCGTGGTTCATTCGCCTCCTCCACGTACCGTCCGCCATCTGCACCCCACCATAGATGGTACGCAACACTTTCCTTTCAAAAACTCTCAGTGCGCGTTGGTCCTCCACGAGCATCGTCCAGGTCTAGAGGTCGTAGAGAACTACCGGTCTTATAAGCGTTTTGTAGATAGTCAGTTTGGTACGGCGGCGAACTCTATTCGATCGGAGCGTCTTACGGAGTCCAAAGTACGTACGATTTCCAGCCACTATGCGCCTCCAAATTTCTCTGCTGGTATCGTTATCGGCGGTCACCAGTGAGCCCAAGTACACGAATTCTTCAACCACCTCGATTTCGTCACAATCGATAGAAACTCGTGGTGGGTAGCTTACATTGTCCTCTCTTGAGCCTCTTCCTATCATGTACTTCGTCTTCGACGTGTTGATGACTAGTCCAATCCGTTTAGCTTCGCTTTTCAGTCTGATGTAGGCTTCCTCCATCCTCTCAAAGTTACGTGCCATGATATCAATGTCGTCGGCGAAACCAAATAACTGGACGGACTTCGTGAAAATCGTACCACTCGTGTCAATCCCTGCCCTTCGTATTACTCCTTCCAAAGGGATGTTGAATAGCAGACACGAAAGACCATCACCTGTAACCCTCTACGCGTTTGGAAGGGACTCGAGAATGCTCCTGAAACTCGAACTACGCACATCACCCGATCCATCGTCGCCTTGATCAACCGTATCAGTTTATCCGGAAATCCGTTTTCGTGCATTAGCTGCCATAGCTGGTCTCGATCGATTGTATCATATGCGGCTTTGAAGTCGATAAATAGATGATGTGTGGGCACGTTGTATTCGCGGCATTTCTGCAATACCTGACGTATGGCGAACACCTGGTCTGTGGGAGCGCGTTCACCCATAAATCCCGCCTGGTACTGCCCCACGAACTCTCTTGCAATTGGTGTTAGTCGGCGGCATAAAATTTTGGAGAGTACCTTGTAGGCGGCGTTCAGCAATGTGATTGCGCGGTAGTTGCTACAATCCAGCTTATCGCCCTTTTTGTAGATGGGACACACGACACCTTCCATCCACTCCTCCGGCAGAACCTCATCCTCCCAAACCTTGGTAATCACCCAGTGCATCGCCTCACCACCGTGTTTAAACAGCTCTCCTGGTAGTTGTTGTTTTTCAGCCGGCCGATCTCCTCCTGGATTTCCTGGAGATTTGGAGCCGAAAGTCGCATGTCCTGCGCGCGTGCTCCTAGGTTCATTACCATACCGCCACCGTTGTCTGCCATATCGCCATTCAGGTGCTCTTCGTAGTGCTGCCGCCACCTTTGGATCACCTCACGCTCGTTTGTAAGAAGGTTCCCGTTTATGTCCTTACACATATCGGGCTCTGGCTCGTGACCCTTACGTGAACGATTCAACTTCTCATAGAACTTTCGTGCGTTATTAGCGCGGTACAGTTCCTCCGTCTCTTCAGGGTCTCGATCTTCCTGCTGGCGCTTTTTCCTCCGGAAAATCGAGTTTTGTCTGTTCCGCGCCCGTTTGTGTCGTGCCTCGTTCGCCCTCGTGCGGTGTTGCAGCAATCTCGCCCATGCTGCATTCTTCTCCTCAACTAACTGCTCACATTAGCCGTCATACCAGTCGTTCCTCTGATCCGGAGCAACCGTGCCTAGTGCAGCGGTTGCGGTGCTTCCAATGGCGGATCGAATATCTCTCCAGCCATCTTCAAGAGATACTGCGCCTAGCTGCTCTTCCGTTGGGAGTGCCACTTCCAGCTGCTGCGCGTAGTCTTGGGCTAGTCTACCGTCTTGTAGCCGCCCAATGTTTAGCCGCGGCGGACGACTCCGACGCGTGTTGATCACCGTCGAGAGTTTTGAGCGCAGACATACTGCAACGAGGTAGTGGTCGGATTCAATATTCGCACTGCGGTAAATGCGTACGTTCGTGATGTCGGAGAAGAATTTACCGTCGATTAGAACGTGGTCGATTTGGTTTTCCGTTACTTGATTAGGTGATTTCCATGTGGCCTTGTGGATATTCTTGCGGGGGAAGAAAGTGCTTCGGACTACCATTCCGCGGGAGGCTGCAAAGTTTATGCATCGTTGGCCGTTGTCGTTCAATACGGTATGCAGACTATCCGGTCCGATGACCGGTCTATGCATTTCCTCCCTTCCTACCTGAGCGTTCATGTCACCGATGACGATTTTGACGTCCCGCAGTGGGCATCCATCGTATGTCTGCTCCAGCTGCGCATAGAACGCTTCTTTTTCGTCGTCGGATCTCCCTTCGTGTGGGCAGTGCACGTTGATGATACTATAGTTGAAGAAACAGCCTTTATCCTCAGCTTGCACATCCTTGCGTTGATTGGCTGCCACCCAATCACGCGTTGGCGCATCTTTCCCAGCACTATGAAGCCGGTTCCCAGCTCGTTGGTGGTGCCACAGCTTTGGTAGAAGGCTCGAAGCCGCTCGATGCCCGCTTTTCCACACTTTCTGCCCTGTTCATCAGATTTCCTGCAGCGCTACGACATCGAAGTTGCGGGGATGTAATTCATCGCGGCACACGGTCGCTTTGGCGGAGCCTACCTGCGGATTCATGCAGCTTTTTATAGAGGTTTAACAGGGCCCACTGTCAAACCCCACCACATCCTAGGCAGGCGTCACAACTCGCAGATGGCCTGGGGAGGGATCGTCAAGCGCTTGGACATAGTCCCAGCTGCACACAATCTGACAAATGACAAATGACAAATTTAGCATAAAAGAAGGTGCTGCTGAAGTGAATTCAAGCCTTCTTATACACCACATTGATCAAAATTCTCGGAACGGTGGGTGCAGTTGACCTCCACAAACGTCAAATCAGAGACTAACCCGGAGGCAAGCTGGCAGCCATTACCGCTCGCGGAAAACTGGATATAAACTAAATTCCAGTACCCCATGAAGAAGACGCAATCTCCGTGTCGAAACGTTGAGCAACGAATAAACTCGTTCCAATCAATTAAGATTGCGTAGCCGTAAAGTTAAATATAAAAGTTACAGTTGATCCTGCATCAATACAATAAGTAGAGTTTCAATTCAACGTATGGTTTTGGAGAAAATATCGATTTTTTTTCATTCACCAGGATTTATCCTACTCCATTTTTTAATATAGTCTAATATGTAGGGGAATTGTTTCGTTTTCCATCTCACTGAACATATATTCATCTCATCACGAAACAAAGAAATATAGCACCAATCTCGCCGCTTCTTTTTGCTAACACGCGTGCTCACTGCTAAAAAAAATCACAAAAATAAGAAACAAACCAAATTCCTTTTCATTGCTTAGTTTTTGATGGGATGGAAATAGGAGCTATGGGATGAAGTGCCGAACCGTTCCCCTATTTACCGCTTTTGTGTCTGCATTATGCTGTAAACATCTCGATCCATACTGAACCGAATGCACCCAGTTTGGTGGTAGGTATACTGTTCATAATTGCATATCTGTCCCAAATGAATAGGAAACCCAACAAAAATGGGAAAAACATACGATTAGGGGCAGTATAGTTTATGTTGCCCATCAAGTTCGGTAATAGAAATAGTTAAAACATGAGCCACCAAACGAAAAACAAGAGCAAATGCGGTGATCATACCTTTCCCAATTAGCACATGATATCAAATTGCATCATCGTTTCTCCAACTTGCTCACCGAGTAGATCGTGAGACTAGTGTTTACACTGCGAAAATGCTGGAAATAAGCGAACAAGTCTCGTTAAAGCGGGAATTAGGTCCTAAATTTACATCATCAGCTAAGTTGTGAAACACATATTTGTCCCATGTTTTACTGTCTACCTCAAAGAGTCTGTTTGTATAACACATAGAATAATACTTTAGGCACCACAGTATTTCAGCCTTTATTTTAAACTAACATCTCCACCCGATTATTAACCGTCATAATCCGCTTGCGGTAGTCGGTATGAGCGGCACACGCGACTACCATTCCTTAGGTATGTAGAAATAGCCATATGAGAACGACGAAACGGGAGCCCCATCGTTGAGACATTGCACAGTAGAATATTTCACACCGAAGCGCTGCTCTGCGGCGCAACCGGTCACAGCATAACCATATTCAATCGTTGGTGCAGCACTAACTAGCAACAACGGCAGCACACCCACAAACAAGTGGAACCAACAAGTTTCTGGTTGTCATCGACAAATTTGTCTCCATCTTTGGGGCTGTTAGCACATGTTCGAAGCTTGACATTAATCCGGGTACAATGCTTCTGTCGCTAAGCTATCCTTCCTAATCCATATTTCCATCATGGTGTGCCTTGGATGACGCGTCTGAACTTAGCTGAACACATGTGGATATCCAAATCCATCATCATATCGAACGTTGGTGCATGCGAACCACGTCCATATCTAATGCTAATTTTAGACGTTTCGATATTCATGTTTACATTCGAAGTTTCTCCTTCTCCTCACAATTCAGCCCACCATCATTCGTCTAACCACACATTTGTCTTCGTCTTTGTATGCATACGATTAAGTTCCAGTTTTAGTCTCTCAGTACTTGGCGCGCAAACCGCGCTAGAGCGTCTGAGCATCCACAGACCATCGTTTTGTTCCAGACTGGTTCATAAGTTTATTTCTCATTAATTCTCGAACAAATATTTTAGATTTTGTTTTGGCGATACAACCGTTAAAAAGTTCAAAATCGTGTTAAACGTGGACTTCCGCAAGCATTGACCGAAATTTGCAGCTCTGCCAAGATTGTTACAGATTTTTTACTATTACAAGATAGAACATTTCGAATATAAAAATAACTCAAACGCAAGAAAAAATTTAAGAATCAGTCTTCAGCACGGCTAAACTTCACAAATTCCTCGTCATATTCACAATAATTTATCTCCTTTATGTTTCTCTTTCTCACGCATCTTCACACTTACCCACCGTCCACCTAATTATGTTGGGACCATGATCAAACCGTCTCATTCCGACCGCGACGGACCAGTACCACATAGGCCCGTCCATCGTGTTCATCCGTGCGAGCAGAGCAGTTGCTACCCGGCGACGGGCAATCTGCTGATCGGTCGCGAGAACCGCCTCGAAGCGACGTCGACGTGCGGTACGGAGCGGCCCGAGCGCTACTGCATCGTGTCCCACCTCGAGGAGAAGAAATGTTTCCTGTGCGACACCCGGCCCGAAACGGCCCATATACCGATGAAGAACCACCGAGTCGGACAGATCATCTACAAGAATCAACCGGGGTAAGTTGACGTGTCTGCTGCAAATAAAATGTAATTCTTATGTCGATATGAGCTGAATCCGCGTTTTCGTTACATCATCACTCAAAAGTACAGAAATCTGTGTTTTGGATAAATATTTATACACGCATTTTGCTGTGGATGAGATATGAATACACTGTCTGTAAATATCAACAATATGCATAAGCGAAGGAAAAAAGATTATGTCATCTGGGGTTAGAATGACGATATTTTCAAGTTCTGATCACATTTAGATGGCGGTGTGTGTCAACATTTGAACTACTGTTCCGCCGACACCATGTGCGCTTCAACGTTCATCAGCATCTGCCGCCCCATGTGCGGTGCGTGATGTCATTTTGGAGAATAGTCAGATCATGGAGTGCATCATATCCTCCATTTATTTCTATTAAAAATAACTATAACTTTAATAAGAATTGTTTCACGTAACATCATAAAAAGGCCAATTAAGCATAGCTGAGGAAGCAGTTCCAACCCCAAAACCAAATGATCATTACTTGATGCTTGTGCATTCCACACGGTATCCCTAACTTGCAAGACCGTAAGCACTCGTATAAATATTATTTTTCATTAGTCCCGTAACGCTGGGTAGACCTGGGTATGATATGGCAAGATTTTATACAGGTTTTTGCAATTCTTATCTTTCCGGGACTCGAAATGTTGTAAAAAAAAACAAAACATGGAGTAAAAGTGAGATATATTTTCAGTCAGTTGACCAATAGTTCTTTATCAATTAAGAAGATATCAAAAATGATTCGATAGAAGGATGGGGTAAATATAAAAAAAAAGGCTCAGGTGCTCGGGGAATATTGATCAATAATGAATTATTCGTTTATTTCATTAACAATTCATCCTAAGGAAGTGTGTTTTTTTCCTATAACATTTCTGACATTGACAATGGAGTTAATTCGCAGTTCTCACTCATCTAGGGAAATAGCTAGAAAGGAACACGTTAAAGGACTTGCGTTTAATTCAACCATAGAACAAGGAAAATTTGCTAGATTTACCACTTTTATTTATTACCAGACTGAGCCGGAGTGGCCTGTGCAATACATAAAAGTCTTTTCCATTCAGCTCGGTCCAGCACTTCGCCAACCACGCAGTCTGCGGAAGGTTGCTCACCTAAAATCGCATTCCAACATCCCCTGAAAACATATTTAATTTTGGGATACTCGGATCACAGCCCTGCCGTCCTGATTAGTCACGCTTAGTCGACAACTAAGAAGCTTTCTACTAAAGCAAAAATTTGTTTTGGTCTATTTTAGCTAATTGAAACTCAGATTCGCCTACATAGGTCTCGGATCACAGCCCTGCCGTCCTGATTAGTCACGCTTAGTCGACAACTAAGAAGCTTTCTACTAAAGCAAAAATTTGTTTTGGTCTATTTTAGCTAATTGAAACTCAGATTCGCCTACATAGGTCTCAGTATGATAGTTACTATCAACTGTGTGTACAAAAATAGTAAACCAATAGTAACCTTGCCCGCTGTGCACCTCACCTTCTTGTTCCCGTCGGATCGTTGTCAAGCACCATTTTCACCGGATTAATGTCCGACATTCTAGCTACGTGCCCGGCCCACCGCAGTCTTCCGCTTTTCGCGGTGTGAACGATGGATGGTTCTCCCAACAGCTGATGCAACTCGTGGTTCATTCACCTCCTCCACGTACCGTCCGCCATCTGCATCCCACCATAGATGGTACGCAGTACTTTCCTTTCGAAAACTCCCAGTGCGCGTTGGTCCTCCACGAGCATCGTCCAGGTCTCGTGTCCGTAGAGAACTACCGGTCTAATGAGCGTTTTGTAGATTGTCAGTTTGGTACGGCGGCGAACTCTAGTCCAAGGTGCGTACGATTTCCTGGCATGATGCGTCTCCGAATTTCTCTGTTGGTATCGTTATCGGCGGTCACCAGTGAGCCCAATTACACGAATTCTTCAACCACCTCGATTTCGTCATCACCGATAGAAACTCGTGGTGGGTGGCTTACATTGACCTCTCTTGAGCCTCTTCCTATCATGTTCTTCGTCTTCGACGTGTTGATGACTAGTCCAATCCGTTTAGCACACTAATCAGACTGATGTAGGCTTCCTCCATCCTCTCAAAGTCTCGTGCCATGATATCAATGTCGTCGGCGAAACCAAATAACTGGACGGACTTCGTGAAAATCGTACCACTCGTGTCAATCCCTGCTCTTCATATTACTCCCTCCAAAGCGATGTTGAATAGCAGACACGACAGACCATCACCTTGCCATAACACTCTGCGCCTTTCGAATTTTTTCGTTTCCCAATTTGGTTTCCTTTTTTTCCTTTTTAATCACTGCGACCATTTGTTAGATCTATTGTGATATATGCCCCATTTGATATAGCTTTGTCAAGTTGACGCATCATTGCTATGTAGATCAATTGCATCACCTTGACTGCCAGCGTCTTCCCAATGCGGTATTATGGTTCTGATGTATCGTACTACCATATTGGGATTTGTTCTCCAAACTTCAGAGGATTCTATCAGCCCCTTGTTGAAGAACTGTATTCTTTTCCTAAAATAGACGGACGATGGCATAAATGGTTTGCTTTGTCACATTAATCGAATTATTATTAAAAATTATAACGTATTTGATGGATGTTCCTTAAAAGTGAGGGAGGGGTACTAGAAATAATACTTTCTAGCTATTTCAACCAAATCCATCTAAAACTATGTTAAAATTTGCTTTAAAAACCACATTTTATTTTTGACCGCTCGCTTGTATGGGGATCCCCCATAGTGTCTGCGCGTTTCGAATGAACTCGAGAATGCCCCTGAAACTCGAACTACGCACATCACCCGATCCATCGTCGCCTTGATCAACCGTGTCAGTTTATCCGGAAATCCGGTTTTCGTGCATTAGCTGCCATAGCTGGTCCCGATCGATTGTATCATTGCGGCTTTGAAATCGATAAATAGATGATGTATGGGCACGTTGTATTCGCGGCATTTCTGCAATACCTGACGTACGGCGAACACCTGGTCTGTGGTAGAGCGTTCACCTATAAATCCCGCCTGGTGCTGCCCCACTAACTTTCTTGAAATTGGTGTCGACGGCATAAGTTTAACAAAAGTGAATCCTTTTTGCACGATTTGTGAAAATTCATATTTTTTCTAATTTTAAACCGATATTTTTTTTGCATTGCATACAATGAAATGTGTAAAAACAGATTGGCGTATATTAATATCTTTGAGCAGATTCCAGAGTAATCCAATGCATACTATAAGAAAAACATTTGAAATGCTTCCTGCTAAACAGTCTGACCCAACCTTTCAACCAACCATCCAAGGTGAAGTACTACTTAAGTAGTAACAGCATGCAATCTATCTACATCAGCCGCAATATTTTATTATGAGCTTAAGTAGATGACCGGATTACATTATTTTTCCATTGTTCTATACGTTTTGGGTTACCGAATGTTTATGTGTATGAAAAATACCATAAATCTCAATGAGACAACTGAAGAATCATAAAAATACAACACTTGAATTAATTTTGAAGCAAACTAGCAAAATTTCTTGATCAAATCGATCTGAAGGTCGGTGCTATATTTACTTCAACAGTTGGGTCAAAATAATAAAATCGAAGAAGTGCGGTTCCGTTCATCTGATTAAGTGACATTATTTATATTTGAAAATATATTTTTAACACGAGATTAACACGTTGAAATTTTTATAAAAGGCATAAAAATTTCGATAAATTTCCTAGACCGGGCCAGAAGTTGAACCCAGCCTCCTTCAGCATAGTCTTGCTTGGCAGTCACGCATCTTCCCACATGGCTAAGGAACGTCACCCAGAATATTTAGAAGTAGTTTCAATTGCCTCTTAAACCGGGTAGACGCGTTCATTTAAAAAAGGCATTATCAACTTCTTTCGCGCTATACCGGGCAGATGCATCCATTTAAAGAAGACGTTACCCCTCCTTTAGCCTTATACCAGACAGAAGCGTTATTTTAGAGAAGGCAGTATCAACTCCTTTCGCCATATACCGAGCAGATCCATTTAAAGAAGGCGTTACCCCTTTCCTTGCGCATTAAGCATATGCGGTATTTCGAAAAAATTCGTTTTAGGGCATTCGAAACGAAATTCCGCGGAATTTTAGTATGGCGAAATCTGATTTACTGATTTTGTTTCGTATCGTTAAATTTCAAAAATTTCGACAGAAAAATCGTTCTTTTAACGAAATTTAACGGAATTTCGAAATTTATTTTTAATAATTCCAATTTCTACATCATAAAAAAAATTCAGCTGCGCCGCACAATGAAGCCGATCAAATTCCACTCAATATTTTATACATATTAATTCTTTCATTAAATCTCACTACGTAATACAATTTTGTATCTTCAACAGAAACGCATTTAGCTTTCCGCTTGAAAATATCTTCGATGTTTTCACCTGTCATAAGACGAGTTTAAACAATCCCATTGAATTCCACCACTTAATTGTATCCTGACAGATACGTATTTCGACCTCAACAGTAAGGCCGTCTTCAGTGTCTTGTACTTGACTCGACTTCAAGTACAAGTACGAGTCAAGTACAAGACACTGAAGCCGGCCTTACTGTTGAGGTCGAAATACGTATCTGTCAGGATACAATTAAGTGGTGGAATTCAATGGGATTGTTTAAACTCGTCTTATGACAGGTGAAAACATTCCACTAAAAAGCTCAAAATAATTTTCTTATCAATTTCGATGTTTTGTTAAAAGTATTCAAGTATTAAACGTAATGCATATTTGTTAATGCAAATAATATAATAATAATATTGTTCAGTAAAAAAAATAATTTGTAATAATTTTGATTTCGTATATCATGGAAATCTATAATTTTCTCACATTTTCTAGATCCTTCAGACCCAGATTATTCAAATGCTTCAAAATCGTACCGATTTTCTGTCATTATCGTGCCGGTGCGGTGCGTTTTCCGTAGGGCAGTTTGTTGTTAGTTTGGACGTGCTGCTGCTTTTAACAGTTAATATTTAGCAATAATCGTAAATGTCTGCGTTCGAGTTGTTGGCATAAAATAAGTAATGGCCAAAGTACATGTAAGTAATGTACAAAAAGCGTATACATAGTCCAGCCATTTTTTTCTTGCACGTATTCTCAACCAACAAGTTGCATTCAAATGGAAATCCTGTCTTATCATTTCATATTGAAAATTAGCTGGATCGGACTATGGTCTCAAAAGATATGGCAAAAATACTATTTTTCCATAATACACCAGAAAGCCGCAGGTGGATTATTCAGAGTTTTTTTTTTCTAAATAATATCTGACTACACCACTGCAAGTAAAATAAAACATAGGTTTTTTAATTGCAGATTTATTTTTTTATGGTGATTCGATTATCTGGAGTGAAAATAAAATCGATACTCCGGATAATCGAGTCCAACCTGTATTTGGAAGATTATTTATTTATTCCTTTATTTATTTAGTAGGCACTCTGTGTTCGACGACCGCTACTGTGCCGAGATCTACTGTGGTATTCTCGTCTCTTAGAATCCACAAAGAATCTATTTTTAGATGACCACCTATTCTGCCGTTCTACACATAATTGTCCCATGTACATAGGAATTCCCAGCAAACATGGGACAAATATGCGTATGACGGCAGTATTGTCCATATCATCATCCATTCATTCGTCCATATTGTGAGTCCATATAGATGCTTTGTTCCGTTTGCCATGTATCGAGTCCGTTAGGGGTATGGCTCTGAAAAGAGGGTGAGATTGTCAGTCGCTGTCAGGTAGCTGTGTTGGTCAGACGCGTTCCCTATTACGCCGTACTATTGCTGCACTTCTGGCGATTGACGAGAGGTTGATGGGGGGGCTGGGAATCGAACCCATGACCATCCGCTTATGAAGCAGACGTGTAACCGACTAAGCCACGGAACCCCTATTTGGAAGATTCTGTGCCAAATTAATTAGTTTACACTGGCGATCACCTTTTCAGAGCAACCGACTAAATAGTAACAAGGCAGTCTCGGTTGAATTGTTATATGATGTCCTAGCTTTTATTTTATTGCTAAAATCAGCAAAAAACCATATTTTTAACGGAAATTTGTTCTTTATTTTGCTGAGCTGCAGAAATAACGGCTTTACAGATTCATCATGGAATACGGAACGTTTTCCGGGGCACCAGGAAATGCGAGGCAAGTAGACTGTGCCACTGTTCCACATAATCCGAGACGTTTGGCCACTGTAAGCCTACGTAATGCCTACATTAGAGTGATTCAAATTTTCACTTTTTCGCTCCCCTATGCTTAAACGATTGGTTTTGTCATTTTAATAGACCTCCTAAAGTTTTAGCTAATTTGGATGTAATTTGACTGTGCACGCGTCATCTGAAGATTGTACGGAAATTGCTATGGAAAACGCCACTTACGTGAAAGAATATTTCCTGAGGTGGCCCATAAACTATTTGAATATAATTTATATTTGAACTTTGTAGAATGCTTTTTAAGCTGAAAGTCAGTGGTTGTTGCGAAACGATCTGACTGTTGTAAGTAAAGTTATAAAGAAAACAAAAATGCTCTTTATTGATATTGATGTTATTCTTTTACATGTTAAATTGAATTTCACACGATTCAGTATTTCCGTAATAACTTTTCATGCCAGCATCAAATGGTTTCGCAACAAAGACGATCTGTTTCCTGGCTAAATTGTCTATATTGGCAGTGTATTCATGTATTTTTAAGCTTAGTGGGCAACGCTGCGAAACGGTTTTCCACAAAAGTTACTGTTTTCATAGTAATTTTCATACAAACTTCAAACTGCATGTGCTCAGTCAAATTACAACCAAATTAGCTAAAAATTTAGGAAAACTATTTTAATATTAAATGCCATCGTTTAAGCATAAGGAAACGAAAAATTCAAAATTTGAATCACTCTAGCCTACATGCAGATAGCGTGAAAATGTTGCTAGAGTCAGCGCATCCCAGGGATATTATTGTTAAGGTTCAAGCCCCACGGCAGCGCACCAAAGAATTTGTGAAAAAGTGATTAAACGAAAAAAGGTTTTCAGTCACGATTTTCGTTTATCTTCCACGGCAAACTTTATAAAAAAGTGATGGATGAAAAATGACCCTCACCATAACAACGTAAAAAAAATACTTTAAATTATAAAGTAATATTTCCAATAGACCTTAGCAATTAAAAAAAATAATCCAGTTTTGTATTGCAATCAACAGCTTTCATACTGCTTAGATCTGTTGAAAACACCATTTTGAAAAGTTTTACAGATTCAATAAATCTTCATGAATTTGGTCGAAAAATTACCTGGAGACTTTATTTAAGATAAAATGGAGTAGTGGCACTTTGAATCTGTAATTTTTTTCGTGATGGTGAACAGATATAATCAATATGAAATTTGTTGGTAATATTGAGCGATATTAAGCGATGAATATTTTCACGTTGTTTATGGTGGGGCATATTTTTGAAATTAGTGAATAGATCCAAAATGATCTGTTACTCACCTATGTCCTTTTGTAAAATTAAGTCACATTTTCCTTATGGCATTTGGGTAACAATTATATAGAATAAAATCAGTAGTGATTCAGTTTGATTCATTAGTGATTCATTTCAAATTTTCGATCACTATTCTACTTTCAATCTGGAGCAAAATAGAACGAACTCGTTTGTTTCCCCAACACATGTTTTTAACCCTTAAATGCGCAATGTTGTTTTAAAACAACAAACCGAAAATACGTTTAATGTTAATAATTTCAATGGATATTCACGTTAAAAATATTTCCGCGCCTTTCCGCCTTGCGCCTTTAAGGGTTAAAATTTTCAATTAAATAAAATCATTATGTTGCTGCCAAGAAAGGCGCCGTAATTGCAAAGTTGGTTGATCCGTAGATAAAACGACGCATTCATAAACCAAAATATTTGAAACTCGTGATTCATTGGTGGTTCAAATCTGCAGAAAATATAACCACATATAACTGAGCGTTTTGCCAGTTTTAAGTTTTTGACAGTTGACTGGTGTCTGAAACTAAAATGTTTCAGATTCATATTCAAAATGAGCATTGCTGGTTTTGCTCAAAGCCAGTTACATTCAATAAAAATTATGCTCTACTGATGCCGGAAAGGTCAATGGGGAGGGGGTAATCTTTATACATATCTTCTATATACATATACATACATATGTATATACATAAAAATGAATTTCTGTCTGTCTGAACCTTATAGACTCGGAAACTACTGAACCGATCGGCGTGAAAATTTGTATGCAGAGGTTTTTGGGGCCGGGGAAGGTTCTTAAGATGGTTCGAGGCCCATCCCTTCTTTGGAAAGGGGGGCTCCCATACAAATGAAACAGAAATTTCGACATAACTCGATAACTTTTTGTTGTCGCATCCAAATTTTATTTTAGAAGAAAAAATTCTAGGGAGGGCAAACTTTTTTATATATTTGTATCGACCTTATTTGACTCTAAAATATTAAACAAAATTATTTTCAACGCGGATTTTTTTTTGTTCATTTTTTGCATTATCTATTTAATAAAAATTCCGCGAAAAATAAATCAAATTTCGTTTCGTTTCGAAAAATTTCGAATCAAATGGACCTTGATTTCGTTTCGTTTCGAAGTTTCGGAAGAAAATTTGAATTTCGTTTCGTTTCGTTCCGATCCAACAGTAGCATTTCTAATTTCGTTTCGTTTCGTTTCGTCAGGAAAAAATGTTTTATCGCATACCCTTATTGCGCATTATTCCGGACAGACGCGTTCTTTTCGAGAAGGCATTATCAACTCCTTTCACGTCATACCGAGCAGATGTATCCATTTGAAGAAGGCGTTACCCCTGTCTTCGCTTTATACCGGGCAGACGCGTTCTTTTAAAGAAGGCATTATCAACTCCATTCGCCTTATACCAGGGAGACGCATCCATTCATAGAAGGCGTTACCCCTGCATTCGCCTTATACCGGGCAGATGCATCCATTTAAAGAAGGCACCCGATGGGTTCGGGTTTGAAAAAATAGTACAATATCGGGTTTGGATCGGGTACGGGTTTGTGAGACAAAAAATCGGGTCCGGGTCGGGTACGGGTTTAAGATATAAAATACTGAAAATTATTTTATTCAGTTTTGTTAATTGTGAGGCTAGTTTGTTATTTGGGCTTTTTTTTCAATTTGAAGAGAACCAGGAAATAACTAGTTTGAATCTTTCGAGGAAAACTTTTGTGCGGGCGTAAATAATTAAATTATGTCGGGTTTGGGTCGAGTACGGGTTTACGAATGCAAAAATTCTAGGGAACGGGTCGGGTTCGGGTTTGCAGCAGAAATCGGTAAATATTTGAATGATAATTATTCTAACTGAATTCCGCCAAATGGCATTCCGCGGAATGATTTTCGGTGAAAAGGTACATTCCGTGAATTGTCTTTCGGAAAAAAAGGTGCATTCCGCGAAATGTGTTTCGGAGAGTTGATACATTCCGCGGAATGTCGCACCGCGAAATATTTTTCGGCGAAATAGTATACAACCGGATGTGACCTATGCAACTTCTATTTTATTAACTTGTATGAATATTTTTATGTACAACAGTTTTAGCATTTTATAATCTGATCTTTAGAGGTTTATTAGTATTATTGTTGTTGTCTTTATTAAAGACACTTGCAGCCTTCGACAGACTCGTCTCTGTAGAACAGGTTCTTGATTATAGTTAATATAGACTAAGTGATTCGCTGATAGCTTCGCTTTTATATATTTTTTTAACAATATCGATGGCTTAAATTAAATGTTAATATGATATTTAAAAACTTAAACACAAGGCAAGATCGCGTTCAGATAATTTTTTTACCAATATCTTTCCGACCTGTGGCCTTATTTCAGCATGATTATAACCCTGACATCCGTGATTATAAATTAACATGAGGTGAAGAAAATTAAGATAACTAATAGACTTGCAACATAGAAAAGTACAGTAGCCGTTCGATAACTGCAACGCATTCTAGACGTCAAACGGTTGTCTATCGACGTCAGATGCAATAAAAGTGCATCTAAATGTGCAGCGGAATGCAGCTGTCATTGAGTTTGACATCAGTTTGAAGTTTAGCGTTCCGATAATTGCAAAACTGTTGCAACTATCGAATTGCAGTTAAAAAGCATTGCAGTTAAATGACTTGCAGTTACCGAACGTCTACTGCATTCAAATTCAAAATCAGTTCCTCTACTCTGGAGCCACAGTTCAAAGTATATAAAAATAATCACAAACTTAAACAAACTTAAATTATTCAAATCATAAAATTCACGGTTTAACCTATTGATCATTCCCTACAATAATCACATGAGGCAAAACAATCTGAGCCTAAAAATAGATTTAAAAAATTCTTCAAAAATTACCTGTTAGTGGATTTCTACATCGTAGTAGTTGAATAGCATGCTCGTTAACTATAGTTTCGTAAATATTACGTCAATTGTGCTGAACTTATGTTGTTTTGTTTTTATCGCAATAAAAACAAACTACCGCAATAATAGGACGCAGTTACTTATCGTTGCGAAATTTTTTGAAGGTCAGTCCTATTGCTGCGGTATTGCATGTAATTCTTATGGAGAGTGATACCGCAACAATAGGACCTTAGCACTACCGCAATAATAGACTCAAAGGATTCAAATTTTTAACGAAAAATGTTGATTTAAAAATTCGTTTATCACCTTAGATACGATACTGGGAAGGATTTATTCATTTTGGCAAAACGCTTCAGAACCGCATGATATGTACTTCAACAGCTTTCAGAACTTTCTCTGGATAGACTGTATCTGACATAAGCAGCTGGCTCCATGTTTAGTAAACGGTGATTGCACTCAGAAACAGGTCAGGAGCCAGGCGGAAATTGGTAATAGCTAAGAACTGCTGGCTTTATTTTATTTTATCATCAGACTAAGGCCGGAGTGGCCTGTGCTGCACATAAAAGACTTCTCCATTCAGCTCGGTTCATGGCTGCACTTCGCCAACCACGCAGTCTGCGGAGGGTCCGCAAGTCGTCCTCCACCTGATCGATCCACCTTGCCCGCTGTGCACCTCGCCTTCTTGTTCCCGTCGGATCGTTGTCGAGAACCATTTTCACCGGATTACTGTCCGACATTCTGGCTACGTGCCCGGCCCACCGCAGTCTTCCGATTTTCGCGGTGTGAACGATGGATGGTTCTCCCAACAGCTGATGCAACTCGTGGTTCATTCGCCTCCTCCACGTACCGTCCGCCATCTGCAACCCACCATAGATGGTACGCAACACTTTCCTTTCGAAAACTCCCGCGTTGCGCGTTGGTCCTCCACGAGCATCGTCCAGGTCTCGTGTCCGTAGAGAACTACCGGTCTTATAAGCGTTTTGTAGATAGTCAGTTTGGTACGGCGGCGAACTCCATTCGATCGAAGCGTCTTGCGGAGTCCAAAGTACGTACGATTTCCAGCCACTATGCGTCTCCGAATTTCTCTGCTGGTATCGTTATCGGCGGTCACCAGTGAGCCCAAGTACACGAATTCTCCAACCACCTCGATTTCGTTACCACCGATAGAAACTCGTGGTGGGTGGCTCACATTGACCTCTCTTGAGCCTCTTCCTATCATGTACTTCGTCTTCGACGTGTTGATGACTAGTCCAATCCGTTTAGCTTCGCTTTTCAGTCTGATGTAGGCTTCCTCCATCCTCTCAAAGTTACGTGCCATGATATCAATGTCGTCGGCGAAACCAAATAACTGGACGGACTTCATGAAAATCGTACCACTCGTGTCAATCCCTGCCCTTCGTACTACTCCTCCAAAGCGATGTTGAATAGCAGACACGAAAGACCATCACCTTGCCGTAACCCTCTACGGGTTTCGAAGGGACTCGAGAATGCCCTGAAACTCGAACTACGCACATCACCCGATCCATCGTCGCCTTGATCAACCGTATCAGTTTATCCGGAAATCCGTTTTCGTGCATTAGCTGCCATAGCTGGTCCCGATCGATTGTATCATATGCGGCTTTGAAGTCGATAAATAGATGATGTGTGGGCACGTTGTATTCGCGGCATTTCTGCAATACCTGACGTATGGCGAACACCTGGTCTGTGGTAGAGCGTTCACCCATAAATCCCGCCTGGTACTGCCCCACGAACTCTCTTGCAATTGGTGTTAGTCGACGGCATAAAATTTGAGAGAGTACCTTGTAGGCGGCGTTCAGCAATGTGATTGCGCGGTAGTTGCTACAATCCAGCTTATCGCCCTTTTGTAGATGGGACACACGACACCTTCCATCCACTCCTGCGGCAGAACCTCATCCTCCCAAACCTTGGTAATCACCCAGTACAGCGCTCTAGCCAGTGCTTCACCACCGTGTTTAAACAGCTCTCCTGGTAGTTGGTCAACTCCAGGGCTTTGTTGTTTTCTCAGCCGGCCGATCTCCTCCTGGATTTCCTGGAGATTCGGAGCCGGAAGTCGCATGTCCTGCGCGCGTGCTCCTAGGTTCATTACCATACCGCCACCGTTGTCTGCCATATCGCCATTCAGGTGCTCTTCGTAGTGCTGCCGCCACCTTTGGATCACCTCACGCTCGTTCGTAAGAAGGTTCCCGTTTATGTCCTTACACATATCGGGCTGTGGCACGTGGCCCTTACGTGAACGGTTCAACTTCTCATAGAACTTTCGTGCGTTATTAGCGCGGTACAGTTCCTCCGTCTCTTCACGGTCTCGATCTTCCTGCTGGCGCTTTTTCCTCCGGAAAATCGAGTTTTGTCTGTTCCGCGCCCGTTTGTATCGTGCCTCGTTCGCCCTCGTGCGGTGTTGCAGCAATCTCGCCCATGCTGCATTCTTCTCCTCAACTAACTGCTCACATTCGCCGTCATACCAGTCGTTTCTCTGATCCGGAGCCACCGTGCCTAGTGCAGCGGTTGCGGTGCTTCCAATGGCGGATCGAATATCTCTCCAGCCATCTTCAAGAGATGCTGCGCCTAGCTGCTCTTCCGTTGGGAGTGCCACTTCCAGCTGCTGCGCGTAGTCTTGGGCTAGTCTACCGTCTTGTAGCCGCCCAATGTTAAGCCGCGGCGGACGACTCCGACGCGTGTTGATCACCGTCGAGAGTTTTGAGCGCAGACATACTGAGACGAGGTAGTGGTCGGATTCAATATTCGCACTGCGGTAAGTGCGTACGTTCGTGATGTCGGAGAAGAATTTGCCGAGAACTGCTGGCGCGTGTGATGAAACTCGTTTGATCTGCCTCAGCATCAGGGAGCTGCATCAGTACTGGACGAATAATCACCGAAAAGTTTAGTTGGGCCTCCATTCCATGTAGCGAAAAAATGAATTGTACGCGGGAGTAGCTTCAACAAAGATCGTGTTCGTACTGTTCCACTTTCGGATGGATATCTGCTGTTGCGTCAGGAGAACTCCGGTAGACGTTGCGTTTGGTTTGAGAGCAAGACGGATTTTAGCAAGAATCGGGAAAAGAACAAATTTTTCTTCAAACTTTGAAAGCATTAGCGCTAATATTTTGAAAACCATAGGTGAGAATCTAGTTTGTAAAAATCAGAAAAAATATGACGGATCGAAAAGCACGTCCATCTCCAGCTATGGCACACTTCGCCCTCCTTTTCAAGTTGGGAGGAAATACGTATCTACTGAGACGAAAAATGTAGATGAATTGTAACAAAAAATCGTGGTTTTGTACTTGTGTATTTCTGCTAGAACTCAAATAAAAAATTTATGAATTTTAGACATCTATTTTTAAAAGACTATTTTACCCCACTCCCCGAATAAAAATTCCTTGAAGAAAAACTTTAAAACTTCGACAGTTTTATCCAGATCGGACAACATCAATACCAATAGGGTCGAATTTTTTGGGAACTTGCTTTTATATACACAGTGCTGCAAAGATTGTAATTTTCTTAGATGTTCTTGAGTTGGCGCCCCTGAATTAGGGGAAATGTTTCGATCTCCATCTCACTGTAAATATATCCATCTCATCGCTAAACAAAGAAATACGGCACCAAATTCGTCGCTTCTTTTTGTCAATATGCGTGCTCACTGCTGTAAACAATCACAAAAGTAATAAACAAACCAAATTCCTTTCCATTGCTTTGTTTTTGATGGGATGGAAATAGGAGCTATGAGATGAAGTGGCGAACCGTTCCCCTATATATCAAATGGAAGCTTTTCAGTTCCTTTATTGCCCTACGGGTTAATGCTTCAACAAGCTTCAATTGGCCATAATTTATGCATCATGCTGTAATGCATGTTTTATTCCATCACCAACATCGGTTCGGTTTGACACTAGTACTTTGGCTGCCAGGTCGAAGTAACCTACATGTGAGTCACGCGAACAGTAACGACATTAGCAATCTTATACTTTTGAATCAACTGTTTTACTACTTCCTACCAAATTGGAGAACATCGTTGCAACGTCCCTTGGAGAGGGGGTCGCGCTTCTCGCGAACTGTCTCTTAAATCCAGTTAAAAATATTACTAAACTACGTGTGTACTACTGAAGGATCTCTCCCTAACGTTTTTTTTTTCGAATTTTCAAAAGAACTGTTTCCAAATTTCCACGGAAAATTCTTCTAAATATCTATGAGTTTTGAATTCCTACGGAATGTTCTTTCGAACTAATTCGAGAAATCCTTTTAAATTTTTACAAGAAATTCTTCTGAATTTTTATTTAAAAAGTGTACCCCAATATAGAAGAGACAGATGTAGTTCTACGTCAAAAATATATTTGAATATCCACAGAAAATTATATCGTATTTCCATGGGAAATTCTTTTTAATTTCCACAATGAATGCTTGCAAATCTTCAAAACACTTCATTCAAAACTCCACCTTGGTATGTGAAACTTGCTACTCGATTTATTTAGGATAATGTCGTAAGAGCTCGATATCATTCAGTACTGTACAACGTTGTCTTTTGCATTGCTTATACACTGCCCCTATTCGCATAAGCGGCACATGTTAATTTTCTTCAACTTGAGAAATATACCGTAGAATTTTTCAAACTTGTTTCACATGGAGAAATACAAAAAAATCTAATAAATTGATAAAACCTGTTAGTAATCTTTTTGAAAAATTGGCATAATATTTTTTATCTGTATACATTGCTAGGGAACTATTAAATGGACCATAATTATATTTATTTTATTGTGCAAAAGTGAATCAAAATCTGGAATGTCACTGTTATGCGAATAAATAGCAAGATGGGATAACACAAGTTGGTTTTGATTTTCAAATTTTAAGAACAAAGCCTGTAAATTTATCATTTTTTTTTTTTTTGAGATGTGATTTTAAGATTATTTCTGGAAGAAAATCGTCAAAAATCGTCATGAGACTCTAATGCGAATCGAGTCAGTACATAGTTAGCAACGTTCAATTCAGAAGACTTAGTATGCTGCCGAATCTCATGCAACAGCTGCGACTTCGACAGAATCCTCATTTGGTAAAACAGCTTCATCAAAATTAGCATCAATCCAGAGTTCTTTTTATGTAGTACATAATACACTACAATTCCTTAAATTCTTCTATCTTTCAGCACCCTGGAGCAATCTTGGTGGCAATCGGAGAACGGCAAGGAGAATGTCACAATCCAGCTGGATCTGGAGGCGGAGTTTCACTTTACCCATCTGATCATTGTGTTTGCAACGTTCCGGCCGGCAGCGATGTTGATTGAACGATCGTACGATTTCGGGAAAACATGGCACGTTTATCGGTACTTTGCGCACAACTGCCGATCGGCATTCCCGGGTGCACCAACGATCGGCAAGAACATAACCGATGTGATCTGTGATCATCGCTACTCGGGTGTCGAGCCATCGAAGAACGGTGAAGTCATCTATCGAGTGCTGCCACCGATGCACATTGAGAACCCGTATGCAGAACACGTGCAGAACATGTTGAAAATGACCAATCTGCGAATAAACTTCACGAGATTACATACCTTAGGTGACACACTGCTGGATGACCGCCAAGAGATTCAGGAGAAGTACTACTATGCAATTTCCAACATGATCGTGCGAGGTTCGTGTTCTTGCTATGGGCATGCTTCGAGGTGTCTTCCTTTGGAAGGAGTGAGAAACACCATTGACATGGTGCATGGGCGTTGCGAATGTACACACAATACGAAGGGTTTGAACTGTGAGGAATGTGAGGACTTTTTCAACGATCTGCCATGGAAGCCCGCGTTAGGAAAGCAGACGAATGCCTGTAAAAGTGAGTTGACAAAGTGTTAGAAATAATCATGGTTTTTATGTTTGGAATATATTTCACAGAGTGTCACTGTAATAATCACGCTACAAGCTGCCATTTTGACCAGGCGGTTTACGAACACTCGGGTCGTGTGAGCGGAGGGGTATGCGATAATTGTCAGCACAACACTCAGGGTTACCACTGCGAGGAGTGCTCTCCATTTTTCTATCGAGATCCTCTGGAGGATATCCAAAGTCCATATGTATGTAAACCATGCGATTGTGATCCGAGGGGATCTCTGGATGATGGAATATGCGACTCGATAGCCGATGAGGAGAACGGGGTTGAAGCTGGGGCTTGTCACTGTAAGAAGAATATTAATGGGCGGCGTTGCGATCAGTGCAAGGAAGGATTCTGGAACTTTGACGAGAGCAACCCGGATGGATGTCAAACTTGTTCGTGCAATATTCTCGGTACGGTGGACAATGCTGGATGTAATGTGCACACCGGAGAGTGCATTTGCAAACGGTTGGTCACTGGCCGCGATTGTAACCAGTGTATTCCGGAGACCTATGGACTATCGGATAGTCACGAAGGTTGCACTATGTGTAACTGCCATCCGGGTGGGTCTTTAGATAATAATTGCGATGTCATTACTGGGCAGTGCCGTTGTCGGCCACACATGCAGGGAAGGGATTGTAGCGAACCAAAGCAACATTATTTTATTCCAACCTTGCACAAGGTTCTGGAGGCGGAATTCCCTGGAACGGTGAGTTACTCTAGTACTTTATAGAAGATCAGCAAAGATATGAAATACCTATTTTTACTTCCAGATTTGTGATCATCACTCTTCAGTTGGAGTAAGTATGATAGCAAGCATTGTTGAACTTTGAGAACGTAGACTTATGCATTCTTGCTTCGCAGAACTGCTCTGCAGTTATTCGAGAACATCCTCATGGCTACCCACCAACATGGACTGGTCCCGGATTTATCCGAGCTTATGAAGGAACCGAGCTGAAATTCACAGTTGACGATATTCCGAAAACAATGAATTACGACGTGATTGTACGATATTCGCCACAAATGAAAGGAGACTGGGAGGACATTCGTACGACAGTTATCCGACCTGACGAGTACGATCCAGACGGTCCATGTGCCAACTCACATCCGGAATACGAACGAGAATTCCACACAATATTGTCCGAATATGAGACAAGTTCCGTGGCGTTGAAAGATGTTTGTCTGGAAACTGGAAAAACGTACAAATTTATCGTATCCTTCCTTAGACACGATCCGCACAGGGACAACGGTGCGGCACAAATTCTAATCGATTCGGTAAGAAATCGCACGGAAGCAAATATTTAAACGAAAGTTCAATCTTTTTTTTTAATTGTAGATTGTGTTGGTTCCCAGAATAGAAGTAACACCTATTTTCCATGGCTCACCGCAAGCTGAAGTCAGATACCGCGAGTACGAGAACCTGGGGTGCAACCAAACGTATTACGATGTGAATTACGACTCGGAAGCTCGGCCGGAGTGTAAGGATCTACTCAACATGGTCAGTGTTTTTGTGTTCAACGGAGCTACACGTAAGTACTTTGCATGTGATGTGCAAAATCACTTCCTCAGTCCATACCCTACAAATATCAACCACCAGCGGCAGACCTTCAACCAATTGAAGTCGCACACACTTAATTACATCATGTATCTTATCATGAGACGATTTTCTAAATCAGCACGCATGGCTGTAGGTAGTGAGTAGAGCTCGTTATCTAATAAACAAACCGAACCATAATACAGTCAATAACAGGCGGTCAGAGAGACCACAGCGAAAATAATGTCCCAAGTCGATGTTCGGTTGCTCTTGTTCTGTTGCTTCACCACTCTGTTATCCGAGATCCCTTATTCCTACGGCCAGGATATCAGCATCGGAGACATAGAGCTTGAAAAACCTGGTTTGATGACCTCATGGTTATTCTTTACTGAGTTAAAAAATCCTTCATCATCATAAACGTCCTAAGTCAGTGACCCTCAGCCGTTTTGTGCATTTTTCCTCAAACCTTTAACAAACTTGTAGCTAAGTGGAAGCTTAGTGCTATAACCACCTGCATTGGGTTATTTAATGACGACAACATTAATAATCTCTCGTCCATCTACAAACTAAAAGAAAAGCTTATTTTTACTGAATGAGAAGCAATCTACAGATAAAAACGCCAAAATGGATGAGGATCGCTGCACTACATTTTCATTTTTGCCTTTCTCATATTTGGTATTTCGATTTAGAATGGCAAAAATATTTCTAAATTTTTTATCATAATAATTTTGAAGGCAAATTTTGTAGTCTCTAAAGCTAAGCAAATATAAATACCGCTTTGTGTTCCTTTTCTAGCATGTGAGTGTAACCCAACCGGATCGACGACGAAGAAATGCGAGGAATTTGGCGGATACTGTGCGTGCAAAACCAATGTTGTTGGCCGACAGTGTGACAAATGCGCGCCGGGTACGTACGGATTCGGACCGGAGGGATGTAAAGCATGCGATTGTAATAGCATTGGTTCGAAGGACAACGATTGCGATCTGGTGACCGGCCAGTGCAACTGTCACCCAAATACCTACGGTCGGGAGTGCGATCAGTGCCAACCTGGATTCTGGAACTTCCCGAACTGTCAGATGTGCGAATGTAACGGACATACGCCGACATGTAATTCCAAAACCGGAGAATGCTTCCAGTGCCAGGACTTTACACAGGGCTGGAAGTGCGATAGCTGCTTGGATGGTTATTACGGAAACCCACTGCTGGGTTCCGAAATTGGTTGCCGTCCTTGCCGTTGCCCCGACACGATTGCTTCTGGACACTCTTATGCTAGGGAGTGCTTTTTGGAACCAAAAGCGAACGATGTCGCTTGTTTGTGTGACGAAGGTTACGCCGGGGCAAAATGTGATGTCTGTGCTGACAATTACTTCGGAAATCCTGAACGGCCAGGAGGGGTATGTCAATCGTGCGACTGTAGCAAAAACGTCGACCTAAATAAGCCGGGCAATTGTGATCCCAAATCAGGGCAATGTCTTCAATGTTTATACGATACAGAGGGCGATCATTGCGAGTTCTGTCGGAATGGATTTTATGGTAACGCTCTGGAACAGAATTGCCGTTCTTGCGACTGTAATGTGCTCGGGACGAACCAAACAGTTCAACATTGCGATCGGTTCACGGGACAATGCCCGTGCTTAGCAAATGTGCGTGGTCAACATTGCGAGGAGTGTATCGAGAACCACTGGAAGATCGCAAGCGGAGAGGGATGTGAGGCGTGTAGTTGCGATCCAGTGGGATCAGTTAACGAGCAATGCAATCCTGTGAGTGGATTTTTATTTATTAACTTGGAATGTTTTGAAATATTGAACCTTGTTCTGTTTTTCAGTATGATGGGCAATGTACTTGTAAGCAAGGTTTCGGCGGACGACAGTGCAATCAATGCGAGTCCAATTTCTGGGGTAATCCTAACGTTTATTGCCATGGTGAGTATCCAAATGATAGTTCCATACATAGGGTAAGGTTTAAGTCGAACGACAACGATTTTACAATTCGTTTTAGCTTGTGATTGCAATCCATACGGATCCGCTACTCACCAGTGTAATCGCGAGACTGGGCAGTGCGTCTGTAACGCAGGCATCGGCGGCTATAAGTGCGACCAATGTGCTCGTGGATATCTCGGAGAAGCTCCGTATTGCGAACCATGCGGGGAATGTTTTGACAACTGGGATATGATACTGGACGGTTTGAAAGAGGAAACAAATCGCACGATCGAAGAGGCCAAGGCCATCAAAACTCTCGGAGCAACGGGCGCGTACAAGAAAGAGTTCGATTCGATGGGAAAGAAAATCGACATTATTAAGGGACTGCTAACAAACACAATTTCTGACCGCGAAATAACCACTATCGATGATCGGATAGCACTGGTTCGAGAACATTTGAAAACTTCACTACAAGCGCTAGAGGAATCGGAAAAGCGCTTGCAAGATACGGACGCAACAATCAACTATGCCAACATTGAGATTGATAATTTAAGAAAGCGTACCGAAGAAGTAAAGCAGTTGTCGGACTATCTGAAGGACAATGCGACCAAACTGCAGGAAGGAAACATTGAAGGGGCGTTGAACTTGACGAGGGATGCTTGGAATCGGGTAACACTACTCGGTGAAACCAACATGGAAATCCAAGAGCTCAACGATAATGCCGAAAGGCAATGCAAGCGAACAGAAGTTCTACTTAAGAAGCAACAGGAACATTTCGATTATCTACATGACACCAACGAGGCGTCATTTTTGAAGTACCAAAACGAACTGGACATGTTGAATGCCAACATTCCCGATCTGAACGAACGAATTTGCGACAAACGAGGAGACCCTTGTGACGAGTACTGCGGTGGAGCCGGATGCAATGCATGTGGTGGATTAACGTGCGAAAAGGGCGCATTAACAAAATCGGAGAAGGCACTACAGTATGCTAAAAAGACCGAGCAGACTATCAAGGAAAAGGAAGAACTGGCTGACGATATTTTGCGATCGGTAAGTAGATTCGACGATTCGTCAAATTAATTAAAACTAAAAAAGATCTATCTATATTTAGATGTCCCAAGCAAAAACGAATGCATCGGAAGCATTTAAGAAAGCCAAACGAGCACATGACAAGGCGAAGATGCATTACAATCATACACAATTACTGATTGATCAAGCCAGTAGCGTTGTTACGGCTTTGACCGACATCATCGATAATAATACGGCTACCCCTGAGAAGATTAAAGATCTCGCAGATAAGGTTATGGACTATACATTGCAGCTAGATCCTGATCAGATTCAAAAGTTAGCTGAGCAGATCGACGAAGCGGTCTCACATTTGGAAAACGTGGAATCGATCATTCGCAGTACAGAACATGATCTGCAGATTGTCGAAGATCTTAAAGACAACACATTTGCTACAAAGTAAGATTCTTTTTGGGTTTATTTTCATTTGCACTGGTCTTTAAATGTGCATTTTCAGGAACCGCGCCGAAAAGGTGTTGGAAGAGGCTATCGAGGTGACTAAGGCTTTGGATGACGCTGATGATGCTCAAAAGAAAGCTCGGCAGTCGATCAAACGTGCCAATGAGGACATCCAATCGGCCAAAATCGATCTCGAGGAGGTACTTTATTATACATACACATTATAGAACATACTACAGCAGACACTCGTTTTCGGTAGATCGATAAGGAAACGGACGATGCTCACAAGCGTGCAAACGCCACTGCTTCGAAGGTAGATGAATTGAAGGCACGGCTCAACAGGCTGCACGTCAGTAACGTGCAAAATGATCAAGATGCAGAAGAAATAATCAAACAAGCAGAGACCGTCAAGGAGTCGGCCAACAATGCTCACGATTTGGCTACACAGGTAAGAGTAACAGCCGTGATTTGATAGAAAGATGTAACAATGATATGAAAAATAGAATTAGAGGCGAAAGTATAGAATTGATAGTTCCGTTAGGATACGACAGGCATGAAGAATGTTTTTATAGAAGTCGATTTGAAAGCGAGCGGAGAGCAATATTTGTGATGGCACATATCGCACGACCTTCCTTCTGAAAAGCTCTCGTATGAAGGGGGAGTGAAGAATATCAGTGTGGAAGCTGATATATCTCCACTGGCTATTCTTCATGCCTGCCGTATCCTAACGGAACTATCAATTCTATACTTTCGCCTCTAATTCTATCGTGAACATGTACGTCTAAGTTTGGAAGATGATATTAGCATTTCCATATCATTGTAAATCGTTTAACTTCACGTAGAAGTAACACACATAAAATCATTATTACGCATTGCAAGAAAAATTTGGAACCCTGGAAAATCCAAAGCGCCTCCAATGAATATTTTCCAGGCTAGTGATCAAAGCAGCTAATGCTAGATTTGCGATGTTTTGTTTATATTTATAATTATGACATTCCTAGAAAATATGCTTTACTGAACAGAAAACACATAATTTAATGAAATGTTGAAAAGCTTTGAAATTTTATGTGTCTCAGAGGTCAGCAGAAGCACTGCGATTTGTGGCAGGATTTGACTGCGGGCTCTGGTAACCTTTTGCAGGGTGTTTCTGTATGTACCTGCAAACTGGCTCAACTAAAGCGATAGTGTTTCGCACAGAACGCACTAGTTCAAATCTTGGTATTGGGTGGGTCTCTTAACCGAACCGACACGAAGACCTTCAGGCGAAAGAGAAGGCCATGTTCAATGAGACGCCGTAAAACCAATTATTACGAATAGTGTAAGCGCGTTGGGATGTGTGACTATATGGAAACATCATTTCAAATTTGATATGAAGTTGAGATTATGTAAAATACTTCATTGATTAGCTTCCCTAAGAAACTGAATCACTGAAAATAAAATTCAAAACCTAGACATAGAACTAATAATTGATCTTTTTATGTTTATGGGCACTCCATCAAATGATTGGATTGCATGACAGTTGATTTGCTTTAATAATTTGAGCTCAATTTAAAGCACACTATGCATGATTTGTTCTATGCGGGGATTGTCCTCTGCGCGTTATTTCCGCGGAGCTATCCAAATTTTTCTTTTTCTCCGTAATAATTAGAAAGATGTAGTTTTTTGGTAAGGAAAAACTTTTGGTAAGAAAAAAATCGACTGCCAATATTGACTAAGTAAATACTGCCAATATTGACTCAATGGAGCTCTTTGGAAAAAAAAAATCCAAAACTAAAGAGTGAAGATGATTTCTTTTTCATGTGTTATGAGTGAAAACACCATATGAACTTCCAATCTGTAGGTCAGCTCTGTCTCACTTTTCTTGTCAAATATAAAATCAGTCAAGCCTACTGTGCAGCGTTGCTGGGAAATTGTGTGAAAATCAATTCCTAACTTGATTCGACATGTAAGCTATAGAACGGGGACATCTCGTACCAACCGCAAATAGATATAAAATTATGCAAATAGTAAAATCTATTCCCCTAAAGTACTAATTTGAACTCTCTTATATGTGCTTCTCATTTTTATAACGCGCGAGAAATGCACCACCAATGCTAGGTGGACATTAATCATTGATTTTCACTGGGCAAATCATGATTCCGATGGAGGGGTAATAATTACCACTGCTTCATACCCCGCTAATGCATTTTTTCTACGAAAGGATTATGTATATTAATTGTATTGAAGATCGGAGTTAATTTCACCATTGTGGCTTTATTCCAACACCATTCGGGCAAACAACGTCCGTTATGTCAAGTGAGCACCACTTTAGAACCTGTTCATATTTATGCTAAATGACGAATGACTTTATGCCAAACGGCTTTATGCCAATTGCAGGGTTGTTACAACAATCGCAAATGTCGCGATTTTAACGTTTTTCGCGAATTTCGCGGATTTGCTCTTCCATTCGCAAAAATCGCGATTCCTTGAAAAATTGTCGCGAAAATTGCGGATTTATATTAATACTCTCGAAAATTGCAATTTTTTTAATTTTCTGAATACGATTGGATAAATTTAAAATGCTAAGGGAGCGTCCACAAATTACGTAACGCTTTGAGGGGGGAGGGGGGGTCGGCCAAAGTGTGACGATCCATACAAAATTTTCAGACGTTTCATACAAAAAGTGTGACATAGGGGGGAGGGGGGGTTGAAAATGCCCATTTTTTGCGTTACGTAATTAATGGATCTTCCCTAATGTTTTTTATGTAAGTGTATGAGGAGTAAGCAATACTTTGGGATCCAAACACATTATATCCTAATAATATTTTAGTTATCGTGTGATTGTTTGTTGATATTCACACGATATTTGATAAAACATCTGTTGACCTGACAAATTGATCATATTGTAATTCTGGATTTCCGGAACGCTGAATTGTGTTCAAAAGTTGTCTTTGTCTTTGTGTTTAATATTTTTGACATGTTGTATGTTGTTGCGAAAATCGCGCATTATTATTATGTACGTACAATTTGGGGAACGACATTTTGTATATTTAACTGACATTGTCCGGATCAAACGCCTTGCCTTGAAATTCGCACCTGGGAACGCCGGAAGCATGCTGTCCACTCGGTTGAGCGATAGAGAGGCTCTTTATCTTTCTGACCTTCTGCTGCATCCAGTCCTGCTCCATAGTGATTCCCAGTACTCCCGGCTGCTTATTCCAACTATTTGCTAATCTGGTCTTTTGTACTGTTATAGCTCAATTACCAGCATTGCTTGGCTAAATATGTTTTCGGTGAAAAACGTTTCTGTAATTTCGCGATCCAAAATTCCTCGTTTTTTGTTTGCTTATGCCTAGTGTTGTAAAAGGTCATCTGCATGTCATTTGACTAATTTGTCTATTTTTTTAGAAGCTTAAATAACTTCATAATTTTTGATAAACCCATACTTGAGTGGTCCTATATTTTTAACCGAAGGTACTAGATCTAAATATAACATCTGAGGCTTGAGAGTGGATTTATTTTCTTAAATGTCACTTGTCATTTGCAGGGTGTCCATCCAGTCGGGAAAACCGAGAAAAGCGGGAAAAACGGGAACTGGACCCGGCCGGGAAAAATGCGGGAAATCATAAAACTGTACCAATCGGGAAATTGAACTATCACCAAATCCTAAACATTCAAACAACAATGTAGATGCATTTATTCATCAACTGTCAAGCAACAATACAGTAGTTCAGCATTACGAATGCAGCGATGCATTACTTATGTTTTATTTCAACATGTCAAAGTAATGAAGCATTATTTCGGTCGTAAAAGGGCCTTTTCCACTTCAAGTCAACTTTAATGGCTGTATTATTTGTTAGCATATATAGCTCCATGGTTACTTAGGATTTTTGAACGCCCAATCCACTACTTATACCATCACACCATGAATTTAAAGATCTTCATCCTGGGCCTGAACCAGGAAATAAATTTTCCTGAGAAAATTTCTCGAGGAACTCGAAGAGCAAGGCATTCTCAATAGTTTCTATTGCAACTTATTGCTAAATATCTTCAAAAGTTTGAAATTATGATAAAATAATTTCAGATGATTCGTTTTTGAAAACCGATTTCTAAGAGGTACTCATGAGAAGACTGTGGGTGAACTTGAACAACTTTCGAACTATTTTTGAATAATTTTGTTAAAAAAAATCTGGAGTTCTGGAAGATTTTTTTGTAATTTTAATATATTTGAGAATTTTGTTTAATCCAACATATTTATCTAGTTTTATAACATAGAAAATAAAGAATCAGTTCCATAACATTGACAATTCAAATATTGCAATAAAGGATGAAAATTTTCAAACTGTGTATGTGGTGGAAAATCGGCAAGAATAAACAATCTTGACTATTTGTACCCACTGTTCCCGTCACGATCTTTGCAAGGACCCGTGCCTTCGTTTTACGTTGGACCCGTTTGCGGAAGTAAAATTCCGACAAGCGGTGGTAATCCTGCAGGGACACCGTTCTGGGAAAAAACCTCTTAGAAGGTCACGTCTCCACGCTCAGCAATGAGCATTAATAAAAACAAGAGGAAGGGGGAGTCTCTGAATTCTCCACTTCCTTCAAAGAAACAAGGTTTCAAGACCGTCCTGCCAAAGCGCGGAAAAAATAGAAGGAAGCTGGAGAATTCAGATATTCCTTCTAACTCTAATATCGGAAATAATTCTTCTCCAATCGAACTGAGCAATCAGTTCGATTTAATTAATGATGAAATTGAGCAAATCGAATATACCTCTAGCCCAGGTGATTCGATTCATGTGAAAAAGCAAAGGATTCCGCCAATTGTGGTATCTGTTGCCGAGTTTTCAGGCTTCCGGAATGAGATTTTGAGTAACCTTCAGGGGATCAAGGTTTCATTTCAGATTGCTAGGAAGGGTGACTGCCGCGTTTTGCCGGGATCCTTTGACGATCGCAAACGTCTTCTTAAGTATTTTACTGAGAAGCGCCATAAATTCTTCACATACGACGACAAAACTGATCGATTGTTCAAAGTCGTCTTGAAAGGTCTTCCCAGTGATGATAAATCATTGGATGAGATTAAAATTGAAATTTCTGAATTACTTGGATTTTCACCAGTCCAAGTAATTAAGATGAAAAAGAAATCCCACTCTGGTACTTCCCAGAGGGGCATTTCTCAAGAATTTTATTTAGTTCATTTTAACAAAAGTGAACTAAATAATATGAAAAGTTTGGAAAAGGCCTGTATTATGTCCCATGTCCGTGTTACATGGGAACATTTCCGCAGGCCTGGGGGAAATTTCCAAAACCCCACCCAGTGCCGTAAGTGCCAAAGTGGGGTCATGGAACCAAACATTGTCACATGGATGCTAAATGCATGATTTGTGGTGGAACCTCTCACGCCAAGGACGCATGTCCTGTGAGAGAAGATTCCAATAAATTTAAGTGCGCAAATTGTGGGGGCAATCATAAATCCAATTTCTGGGAATGCCCTTCACGCAAAAAAGTTTTGAATTCCCGTGCAAAATTGATGACGGAAAATTCCAATCGGATCCCAGATTCGACGGGTAGAAATTTTTCAAACGCTCAAATTTCGAAACCGGTTACCGGTCGAGCTATTCATACCCACCACAATTCACGAACAAATTTTGCCGCTCGTCAACGGGTAGCAAGCACTTCAGTAAATTCCAATTTTTCCAATGTACCTACGTATGCAAACATCGCTGCTGGTAGACAAAATTTCTCTTCTCAAAATGAGGTTTATACCCATGTCCCAACGGAAAATAACGGTCATGTTGCCGATTCAGGTAGCATGACTGCTTCCGATTTTGATTTTTTAACTGAACAATTGCATCACATGATTGATGCAATGTTCAAAGCAAATACCATACCAGAAGCTGTTCAGGTTGGTGTAAAGTACACACAAAAAATTGTTATCGGACTCCGTTTTAATGGATCTAAATAATTGTGTGAAAGTTCTAAATTGGAATGCCCGCTCTCTAAAGGGTAAGGAAGATTAATTATTCAACTTCCTAACAGTTTATAATGTGCATATTGCCATTATAACTGAAACCTATTTGAAACCAGGACTCTCCATTAAACGAGATCCAAATTATTTTATCTACAGAAATGATCGTCTTGACAGCGCCTGTGGTGGGGTCGCCATTGTCATTAATAGACGTATCAAACATAAATTATTTTCTTCGTTTGAAACCAAAGTTTTTGAAACCTTGGGAGTTTCTGTTGAAACAAATTTTAATCAATTTTCCTTCATTGCAGCCTATTTGACTTTTCAATGCAATGGGCAGCAAAAGAATTTGTTGAAAGCTGATCTTCAAATTCTGACTCGCAACAAATCAAAATTCTTCGTAATTGGTGACTTCAATGCCAAACACCGTTCATGGAACAATGCTCAAAGCAATTCCAACGGCAACATTTTATTTGAAGATTGTTTTGCGGGATATTATACTAGGGTATCTGTTCCCATATTAATAACAGCCCGTATATTAATCCCAACCGTCGATAAACCAAATAAAAAATCAATTTGAAAACAATTCCTCACAACGTATGTACACAATAATGAATAGACCACCTTCTCCAATGTTTGGAATATTATTTAAAATTTCGTTTGAGTAATGTTTTAGTTCACAAGACTCAAATTATTAAAAACAAAATTATAAAACACATTTATTTTCATTTTCCTACTGTTGATTTGATGCACTGCTCGATTGCTACTAGCAGATTCATCTTTCTTCACGCCGTTCTTTTCCACTCAATTTCAAGCTGAAACAAATGTATCCTTTCAAAATTCACTTCACAACACATAGAGCACATCACATTTTCACTATAAATATAATCATATTTGAAAAACCATTCCGATTTCCTATAGTTTGATATAGGTTTATTTCGAACAACGTCTAAATTATTCTTGTGCGTATTCCAAACTATTTACATGGCTTGCAGCATCTGCAAGGGTTGCCGACCTAGATTTTCATTCCAAAAATGCTTGAATGAACTTTCATTGTGAAATTCAACTCTTATGTTTGTAAAACAAGGTATATCGAAGAGCTAAGCTATGACAAACATAAAATAAAACTGATAAGTTGGAAAACTACAACAAAAACTGGAATTTTGTAATTATATTTCAACTCAAATACAAAACATTGAACAATTCGGCATCACTGCAATCATATCGTTACGTATACACACGAATGATAGTGTGCGTATTTTATGTTGGAAACAGTATTATTGATATAGGTACAGGCATAGGATTAACTGTTTTTGAATGTTATTGAAATAGGTGCATGGCAGTGATGATGTTTTTTAGCTAAATACTTCTATAATGTGATAATAATTTCATTTTTGAAGTTACCAAATTGTTTTCAATTAAAAATGACGTGAGCCGAGCATAATTATTCTCATGTTTCTCGATTATTGGGTGAGAAATAAATGCATTTCATATGCGCATTGGCTTATTGTTATTGATATAGGAACAGATACCCTATTCAATATCCCAATGGCCCAACTTGTTTTTCATCCACTCGAAATCCTTCGACAATTGATTTGGTTTTAACGGATTCAAGTCAGCTGTGTGGCCAATTGGTAACTCATGCTGACTTTGACTCTGATCACCTTCCTGTGACATTTGAAATTACACAAGAAGCCATTTATAATCCAATCAGCTCTACTTTCAATTATCATAGGGCTGATTGGGATTTATATAAAACGTATATCGATAGGAATTTTGATGTTGATATTCCTCTCGATACCAAAAGTGATATAGATAATGCTCTCGTATCTTTGACAAATTTAATTGTCGAAGCCAGAGGCATTGCAATTCCTAAATGTGAAATTAAATTCAACTCCATTATTATTGACGACGATCTTCAGCTACTGATCCGTCTTAAAAATGTGAGGCGTAGGCAATACCAAAGAACTCGCGATCCCGCGTTGAAAGTTATTTGGCGAGATTTGCAAAATGAAATTAAAAAACGTTTCGCTATTCTGAGAAATACCAATTTTGAGAATAATGTCTCGAGGCTGGATCCCAGTTTGAAACCCTTTTGGAAATTAACGAAAATTCTTAAAAAACCTCAAAAGCCAATTCCAGCGCTTAAAGAGGGAAATAAAATTTTATTAACAAATGGCGAAAAGGCTCAAAAACTTGCTCAGCAGTTCGAGAGTGCCCATAATTTTAGTCTAGGTCTCACTAGTCCAATTGAGGATCAGGTTACACGAAGCTTCGAAGACATTCTCAACCAAGATAATGTTTTTGACCCTTCGTTGGGAACTAATTTGGATGAAGTGAGATCTATTACTAGAAAATTTAAAAATATGAAAGCCCCGGGTGATGATGGTATTTTCTACATACTTATCAAAAAACTTCCTGAGAGCTCTTTATTCTTTTTGGTTAATTTATTTAACAAATGTTTTCAATTGACATACTTCCCAGATAAATGGAAAAACGCCAAAGTTGTTCCAATTTTGAAGCCGGACAAAAATCCAGCTGAGGCTTCTAGTTATCGCCCAATCAGTTTGCTTTCTTCAATAAGCAAACTGTTTGAAAAGATTATTTTAAATAGAATGATGGTTCATATTAATGACAATTCTATTTTTGCTGATGAGCAATTTGGTTTTCGCCATGGGCATTCAACCACTCATCAGTTATTAAGAGTTACGAACTTAATTCGGCTCAACAAATCTGAAAGATATTCGACTGGAGTTGCTCTTCTTGATATAGAGAAAGCATTTGACAGTGTTTGGCATGAAGGTTTGATTGTAAAATTGATGAATTTTAATTTTCCTCTGTACATTATTAAACTGATCCAAAATTATTTATCAGATCGCTCACTGCAGGTAAACTATCAGAATTCTAAATCTGATAGATTACCTGTAAGAGCTGGTGTTCCCAAGGCAGCATACTGGGGCCCATTTTGTATAACATTTTTACTTCTGACTTACCTGATTTACCACCAGGGTGTCAAAAATCTTTGTTTGCAGATGACACAGGTCTCTCAGCCAAAGGGCGTAGCCTTCGTGTCATTTGTAGTAGATTGCAAAAAAGTTTGGATATTTTCTCCACTTACTTGCAAAAATGGAAAATTTCCCCGAATGCTTCCAAAACTCAGCTTATAATTTTCCCACATAAGCCGAGAGCTTCTTATTTAAAACCTTCTAGCAGACATATTGTCACTATGAATGGGGTTCCAATTAATTGGTCTAGCGAAGCCAAATATTTAGGTCTTCTGCTGGACCAAAAATTAACTTTTAAAAATCACATTGAAGGCCTTCAAGCCAAATGTAACAAATATATTAAGTGTCTATATCCACTTATAAACAGAAAATCAAAACTTTGTCTTAAGAACAAACTTTTGATTTACAAACAAATTTTTAGACCTGCCATGTTGTATGCTGTGCCAATATGGACTAGTTGCTGCAATACCAGAAAGAAAGCACTTCAGAGGATTCAAAATAAAATTCTGAAAATGATTCTGAAGTTGCCTCCGTGGTATAGTACCAATGAACTTCATAGAATTTCTAATATTGAGACATTGCAACAAATGTCCAACAAAATAATTTCCAATTTTAGACAAAAATCGTTGCAATCTTCTATTGCAACGATTAACTCCTTGTACCCTTAGTATAAAATAGGTTAAGATTAGTTTAAGTTGAAAACATTGTTATTCCTACATGGTTCAATTCAACCAGAGGAAAAATTCTAACTGCCAGAGGCAATTGAAATGTATTAATAATAACTAAAAATATAACATAGCAAATAAGGATGATAGTGTTAAGAAAACACGGAACACCTAGTCTAAGAGATGAATGCATGATAATTAACAAAAAAAAAAAAAAACCATCTTGAAAACAAAATCCTAAGAATTTAACATTTCAACGCACTAGGTAAGATCAATTTAAGGAAGTGTTTTTGAGCAGTGAAAACAAAAATTTCAATCTTAGAGGGTCTTTTTTTGGCAAATCGGGGGCTACTTTGGATATTTTGAAGCAAGAATTATAACGTAAATTACTTTCAAATTGCCATTATGGCCAATTACTATCAAATTGCCACTATTCAGGTATCTTATTGATAGTTGGATGGCAACTTTCTTTTTCAAATTTAGTGTTTTTTCGTTAATGTTATGTATCACACATGCGTAGCAGAATTGCGCAACTCATATATTTCCTTCTGCTCCAACATGAACGTGGACAGCACACCGTATATTGACCAATTAGTTTAAACATTCTGTAGACCTCATAATCATTTCTGCCTGCCTCTGATAAATAGCAGAGAGTTCTTCAAGCTTTGTTGGGTAGGATTTTAGGACCTGTCTAGGGAATCAGTTTAGAAAAAGTTCTTACGGATTCTGGTCCTCTGGGTTTCTAAATAGTTAACACATTTTAAATTATTGCTCTTCAAGATTGTCATTCACCAATTTGTGATTTATGTGTGACCCAACGCCATCTGAACAACTTACTTTGAACCTCGTATCGATGTCTATTCGAGTGTGTAGATTCCACGCTGACGGCTCCCCACTTTGGTTCTACCAATAGTTCGGAGTCGCCAACTGTCCTTATCATGCTAGAATCAAATTAATTCAATTGCAGGCCTCCAAACCCTTCAATTGACTGTCAAATAGCCGTCAAGTATTTTGGCTGAATTTGAAAGTCAGTTCTGCTTAAATATAAAATAGCCTAATCACGAGTTTTATCATCTGATATGAATCGACATGTATTTTATTTTCAGTGAAATTTAGATTTCTAAACTTTGACATCCCATGGTAGCTGAAGAGCTCCATCAAATTCTGCAGCTTCCAACATCAAATTCTTTTAACAACAATAAAAAACAAAAAGCAATATTTGGCACATGTTTATGGTTTCATTGAAATGCCTATATATTCAATTTTGCGTAAAAATTGTGAAACTTTTGAAAACAATCAAGTTGTTCGATTAGTAATGCAAGGATTCATTCATTTCTAATCCATTCATTTCTAATCCAGTATAAATTATTTCATTTTCATTTTTTGTTTTTAAAAGATCAAAAGCAAAAGAATTTTGCATTGAAATGTGTTTCTACGTTATTTTTGTTTGTCGCGTTATTTTTGTTTGATTTTGAAGTCGCGGATTTCATTTCATTAGCCGCGGATTAGAATTTGATTAGTTTGTAACAGCCCTGCAATTGGCTTTATGCCAATGGTCCGCTTCCTTCAGGGATATGTAATTTTTGGGGAAGTTCCATTTTCGAGAAAATATCATTTTCGTCTAAGTCATTTTGGGGAAATTTTATTTCCGCGAAAATGTTATTGTCGAAGATTTGCTATTGCTATTTGGAATTCGGGCAATTGGTTTTCGGAAGAGCTTCCAGTTCCCGGACATTTTCGCTTTCTCGAGATTCGGGATGAATTTTGTATCGATGTTTAAAAGAACCTGATTTTTTTGTTTCGCATAGGATTTAATTTAATGTTCAATGGTAAAGTTCATATTTTAATAAGACCAGATAAAACAGAGTTTAAATTAAAACTCAGTTTAATTTTAATTTAAACCCTTTTTTTCGGAAGGAGCAAATAATGTTAAGGTTTGTATCGGGAGAGTGCGCTTTTTGGAACACATGTTCGCCAACTCCAAAAAGACGCGTTCGCTGTCGGTTGAAATCGACTTGATTGTTTTAATATGTACACGATTTAGACAGTTGCTAGATTTGGAATATCAGGTAGTGTGCGACACCTCGCTGTAGATGGAAGATGCGCAGTGGAATCGTACCGGGCCCATAACCTTTTCGACATAATGGAACTGTCTTTTAATCTTCCACATAGTGTACATATTCAAATCTGAGTTTTCAGAACATAGTAAATGAATTGATTATTCATAGGAAACTAGCATTCCGTTCATTTTCAATTCTAACAGAATGTTAGAATAGTTAGTAGAAGTTGGAAAGGGTATGGACGATTGCTAGAACATGATGAGTAGTTTAGGAAAAGTTACAAAGTAGGAGAATGGAACGGGAACAGAATGTTAGAATAGTTAGTAGAAGTTGGAAAGGGTATGGACGATTGCTAGAACATGATGAGTAGTTTAGGAAAAGTTACAAAGTAGGAGAATGGAACGGGAACAGAATGTTAGAATAGTTAGTAGAAGTTGGAAAGGGTATGGACGATTGCTAGAACATGATGAGTAGTTTAGGAAAAGTTACAAAGTAGGAGAATGGAACGGGCCTGGGATGGAACCCACGACCTTCTGCGTATGAAGCAGAAGCGGTAGCCACCAAGCCCGTTAAACCAAAACTATTTAACTTGATTTTGTTAGCGCGTGAAACAATGGTAGCCTCAACCAAATACATTCGACCAGTTAGCCGACACCTATGCGCATATTCAATTCTCTTTGCTTGTCGCGTTGCAGTCTAAACATTGCAGTTGTGTATATAGACCAATGCAAGATCTTGACTTAACCTCAATTATTTGACAGTTCACAGAGCTTGTTTACAGGATGTTAGAGTTAAAATCGATCAGCTGGAAATAAAAATCCGTAATTTTCGTTCAAAATCATTTTGATCCGAATATTCTAGTGATATGCTTTAATTCCTACCATAAATCCACCACACCATGATTGGAAAATTACGTACTCTTACCCCACCGGTTGGTAAGAGTGTCTTGCAATAAGGGTATTACGAATTTCAATATTCTTCCGCTGGGTTACATAGAGAAAAGTATACGAATCGTCGACATTAATTTAATGTGTAAACAAAGAGTTCTTTCTGACAGCCATTTTTAATAAGTATAACGAATGTTTTGCCAGGGTAATCATTAATTATAGGACGACCATTTTTAACAGTTCGGAAATTGGGACAAGGTCTAAACCTGTTCGTCAAAATACAAAGTTCGGCCCAATGGCATCTGCACTGACAGTATAGAGAAAGTTTACGATTTTTTCTTACCATCATGCAAATATAGATACACTAAACGATTGCCCTTTATTATCATTACAGCTGAAAGACAACTACAAATCCGCCAACGCAACGCTTACGGCAAGATCTAATGCTTCTGAAAGTGCACGAGAACGGGCTCAGAATCTTCTGAATCGGGCGTCCAAGATCACCGTTGAAACAACTAATCAGCTTAAAAAACTTCAAGGTATGTCATAAAAAATGTATTATCAATACCCTTGACGTCGTTTAACACTTTTCTTTGAATTTTCTGCATCTAGAGCTGTACAAAACTTACGAATCTAACCAGAACGAGCTAGGTTCCCTGGAGACGCACATCCAGAGCTTAACCGAGCAAATCAATACATCGCTGAACAAGATTCAAGGCGAAGCCAATCGCTACCGAACGTGTACGACGTAAATGAATGTGACAAACTTTTCAAGTTTAACTTAAAGGAATAAAAATTGTGTTCAGAAATTTTGATGAAAATATTACTAAGTGTACGCAGTAACTATCAGCCTTTATTCGTTCTGCTTTAGAAATTGTAAGTTACACCTTACGAAAAAAATCAAAGAAACAAAGAGATTTCAAAAAATCTGCAAAACATATGTTTAATTTCAAAACGAAGGTATATTTTCAAAACATGTATTTCAATTATCTCAATACTAATGTTTAACACTGCACCAACAAACATTCAAACAATTAAACAACAAAATCAATGTGCCAAATAAGTAACATGATAGACTAGATCGCTTTCACATAAATTTACTTTTGTTCAAGTATATAAATGTGTAGTTAACAGCAATCGTATTAATCCACCCTTCAAATAATCAAAACCCGTGTAAAATAACAAAAAAGCACATTATCAATATGCGAAAAAATGCCATACCTATAACCAGTGGGTGGAACATCGTAAAAAATCTTCCAAATGTGAAACAATGTACTGAGGAAAAAAATCCTCAAAACAGATCAGAAATAAAACGTCGACCCATTTTTATACGGTTTAAGATAGAAGAAATAAAAAAAAACAACAATCCTTTTTTTGGGAACAAGTTCTGCCGGTAGTTATAAATTCTTAGATAGTAGGCGAAGTTAACAAGAAACAATCGCATAGTAATAAACATTAAACATTTCTATTGCTAATCATATGTAACCTCGTTTGAAAATTAAAATCTAATTTTCTTAGTGTAAACCAGTTTTAATACCATCATATCACATCACCATATTCAAAAACCCTTTCCAATCCACTTCGTGCCGTTTGTGCCTCATGCGTAAAAAAAGGTTTTAAAGAATTGATGATTTGCTTATTAGTTGTTGAAAAAAGTTCAAGTTTTTAATACAATTATCAGAAAATTATGAGAATATTGAACCCTAACTGCTTTCAACTACATACTAGTTTTCAAGAAATAAATTTAACAAATTAACAGTCTAAGACGAGTTAAGTACTCTCCATTTAATTCCACCAATTATTTTCGATATCTTTGCAGATACGTATTTCGACGGCAATTAGGGCGCAATCGTTAACGTGAACATTTTTATATTCGGTTAGTTACTGCAAATAAATTCTTTTTCGAGTCCTTTTAATCAAGCAGGTATCTCAAGCATATCACATTGTTATATTGCTGCATGATTGAGTGTTTAATTTGAATAAAATATCGAAAACAAAAGTGTGCATAAAAATTGCCTCGCCATAACAAAAAGGTGGTAGAGAATTAACACTGTTGTTTACAGTTTAGAACCAAATCCAGATGTCGCGGGTAGGGATTCAGTGCTCCGTATATAATTTTCTCATAACAAATTAGATGGGCGAAAACTGAGGTCAGGGCGATTTATGGGTGTCTAACCCTACACGATTTTGATAACATCACAATAGGGCACTGCACGGACTGATATGTCTCTTTCTCGCTGCAAAGAAATTAGAAAACAACAAGGCCAGTAAACGTCAAAATTTATGAAGAACGAAAGAGAAAGAGATTTTTCCGTGCAGTGTCAAAGCAGACAAAGAGACAAAGCAGCCCGTGCAGTGCCCTATTGGACATAATTTATTAATGTCTGCTCAGATAACGAGCTTTATTACATTATAAAGAGTATCTTGATGCCATAGTACACTCAAAGTAAAGTACACTCATCTAAGGTGATCACGTAAGAAAGCTCATAATCTGAACAGACTATTAAGATCTTTTGGACGAATGCTATTTGACCACATGCAGAAAAAAAAGTTATATTATTATTTCAACAATCCAGTATTGTTGTTCATTTAGAAGCTTTAAAAGCTAAGATATAAAAGCTTCCAAATATCAAAAAACGAGTAATGGGTTATATTTTAAACATAACCGCGAGAAGACGTAGGACTTATATAAACGTAACGTATTTAGGTATTGATATTAGAAACAACTACTGCTATGCTGTGTAGAATTATTAGCAATTTTTTTTCAAAACTTATGGGAATAAAACCAATAATTAAGAACATAATCAAAATTGCTTTGTTTCTAACTATTAAGGCCCTTATTTACTCAAGCGAATGTAGGGCATTTATAGATTTCTTATTGATGATAGTATTTAAAGTTTGAAAATTCTAAAAATCAAATTTTTAGAATTTTTTAGATTTTTCAAGGAAATTGTACCGTTTTCTATTTCATCAAATATATTATATTAACAATATGGTTCACTTCGAGCTGGTCCCCATCCCAGATTGATGTGAATTATGAAACCAATAACTTTCCGTGGATCACCAAATATCTCTGGGCTAATTTTATTCTTCTTCATCCACCTAGAGATGTCGTAAAATCCCGAATAATCGATTAATAACTAATCGATTATTCTCGATTCGTGTCGATTAATGAATTGATTAATCGTTGGACAATAATCGATTCAAAATTATTCGATTATCACAACGATAAATCGATTACTCGAAGCAATCGATTATTTTGCGACATCTCAACATCACCACCATTGCCATCGCAGCTCCAGCCATCGTCGGCCTCTAGCCGTGAGCTCCGAGCGATGCGATGGGCGATCGCATCAATCGCAACCGACACCACTGCATCGATTACTTCCCAACGATTAATCGATTCAATAATCGAATCGGGAGTAATCGATTAGTTACTAATCGATTAATCGGGATTTTACGACAACTCATAGATGTCGATTACTTCGATTAATCGATTCATCGTTGTGATAATCGATTAATTTCGAATCGATTACTACTCAACGATGAATCGATTCAATAATCGTCAAGAATCGAGAGTAATCGATAAATCGAGATTTTATGACATCTCTACATGGCAGTACAGTCAAACCTCCATGAGTCGATATATTGAAGAGACCATCGACTCATGGAAATATCGAGATGTGGAATAGGAAATCCTTGGGAATCCTGTTTGAAGGGACCATCAGAGTAGCCCAGAAAATATTTTTTAATATGGCATAATTTGCTTCCATGAGTCGATATCGAGTCATGGAACATCAACTCATGGAGGTTTGACTGTAGTAGTAAAATTCTTCTATATTTCAACATTTGTTCTACAATTATTATTTTACATAAAAAGTAATCGGCCGGCTTGGCCCTCCAACTTCGATGTTTAAATGTCATCAATGTGATTTGACATTTTTAAAAATTATAGTTTCGATTTATCATGACGGCCTTTGGGATGCGCTAGTGTATTTTAAAACTTGATAACATAACTACTATGTACACTAATATTTACATTGAAATTTGATAACCTAGATTGGAACTGGCGCCCTAATTGGAGCCGAATGCCAGCAACGGACTTTTTTTTTACATTTACCAAAGCGTTCATGTAAGGTTTTTATCCCGACCAAACGGTGGACCTCCACACCGAAGGCACAGCTTCTTTTATACACAAAGAAAATATTGTGGTGGACCCGAAGGCTCGTGGAATACTGCATTTTGATGTCCGTGTTAGGAATGCACGGGATTGGTTATATATGAAATTTTTATTCGCTTTGACAAGAATTGAAAATTTCAATAGTTGATCGTTAATAATCTCAAACCGAAAGATACAGGCGCTAGTAAATGTTCGAATTCTTCCCTTTTTTCTGCTTTGCAGTTGTGCTGTATTCAGTCCGCCATACAATACTTTCCGGAATTCTGCCTCTGGCATGAGTTATTGGCTGAATACTAAATGATAATGAAATGATAAGTTCAATCCCTGATTAAAAGTATTCTCTGTATTTATCTTTTGAGCTTTTCAGGAAAGCTCAATTTGACCTAATAGTTAAAACAATTATATTCTTTTGTTAAAATCAGCAAGACAATTCTTGCCGAAATAATAATATGCAAGGTAAACTTAAAAATAATTCTTTATTTGAAAATAACAAACGATATTTTCAAATCAATGTGAATAGTTTTGTGTCCGTGCAGAATGGTTATTTGATCTTGTTTTCACCGCATTGGCTCTTAGCGCGTTTGGTTACGAATGATATGTAGTGCAATTTTCGCCATCACCACTGACAAACTACGTGATTATTAATCGCATCAGGATACATGCCTAACAAAGACTTCAAAATATAATATCGCGCTGTTGCCAGATTACTGCCTTTAATTATATTCATTTACAAGCCATCAGCTATCTTAACAGGGAACTGCAGCTGCCTCCACTCACATTTGATGATGAAATACTTTTGAGTTTACCCAATGAATAATGCTCATTTCTAATGTACTTCCATAAATGATAACCTGCGAGTTTTTATGTCGATAAGTGAAAAAAAAAATACCAAGTCATGAGCGTCCCATATTTTAAGTACCCGTATAACAGTACCATTAGGATTTTACATGAGCTGATTGCACGAAACTAAACAATGCATCAATTAAATTAAATCGTTAGGTATACGGAAATCTATCAAATGATAAACAATTCAGACAAATTTCAACAAGATCCATCATATTTCAATGTATATTTCATTTTTTTAACATCCATATGGAAGATGCGATTTGGCTATTATCTAGCTAGGTATTGGCGATTGGCACGGGACTTCACCTTTTCCTCATTTGCCACGGCCAGACATTGCGGGGTAGAAGGGTTTTGTTTTAAGCAAATGACAAAACGACTTCAAAGCTTACGTAAAGTGTACTAATGCCGAATGATGCAATTCGCGAAGTCGAAGCAAATTCTGCTCTTCTCTCCTATGAGAAATCCCATTGCTATCTGTCAGAGTTTGAGTGAAACATGGCCGCCATCTCCTCCTCTCTGTTGCTCTACTGTAAAAACCCATAAAGAACTGTCATTGTTTGTGTGAAGAATTTTGCTTCGACTTCGCGAATGGGAAAGCACACATACAGCAATAAGCCATTTTATGAGACAGACTCGAAAAGCTGATCGAAATTTTGAGTGAACGGCTCGGTTTTTGTTTTGGTAAGTTTAAATGCAAACCATCATCATTTCGTCATCATCATCATCATTTCATTCCCTTTTCGCAAATGTTCCTTGTAAAATGTAAATATTAGTGTTAGGTCTCCAGTCATTTGAGCTTTCTATAAAATGGCTTATTATATACGTTGAATGTGCGCCTGCTTGCGAGAGAGCAGCCTGCCCATGATCGCATATTTGTAACACTAGCATTTTTGTTCAATTTGTAAAAAGCCTGTGAATCGTTCAAAAAGCTCAATATACTGCATTTATTCCATCTGAACGTGATAAACATGTTAGGGGTCATTGTAATGACACGGTTTTCACGGCCATCTCATTGATGGGACCATTGGTGGCCATCTGAGCGGATGGTAGCTTTACGTGATCGGATTCCAGTCCAGACATATGTCGGTAATTATTCAAAGTAAACTAAACTGACTAAGACGGTACACTCGAATCCAAGCTTGTTTACTAAATGTACTATACCGCCATTCGCGAAAGAACACATAGTTGCAACCAACTAACTAGCGTATCGATGCGCTCCAAACTAATCCCCGAATGGGACTGCACTTGACTAGTACTGGTATGGAACTACTTCCAATTATGTGTTCCATCTGAAAGATATTAACATGTTCGTAATAATGCAACAATAAGTTCGACTGCCCGGTCAAGCAATATTGCACCACTTCGAAACACCACCGCGTTCTAGCCGAGATCGATTGTTGATAAACTGTGTCTTCTGAGCGGATGGTTTGACTGACAAACAATGGCTTAACGTAATCTGACCCAGTACAGATATTTGGCGGATTTCATAGACGAAAGTCAAAGTTTACTGAAACCTTCAACGCATTTTCACTCGTCAGCCCTGGGAATGGCTATATTGGGGGACCAAATTTGCGGAATAGTAATCCCACAGATAACAGATATTGAAGCTAGAACAAATTTTATTGAAAATCCTGTGTAAACTTTTGAATTGATATACGTTGGCCCACTACTGCCATCTACTCAACTGATTGCGGCAGTACCTAAGGATGCAGCTGAATTACAACCGTCGAACGCAGCCAATGCATTTGACAGCTGCAATCGGGCTGCGTTTTCAATAACAATGATCCTTGCGCCATCTCCTATCGATTGCCAAACGCGGTTCCAATTTAAAATACATTTGAATTAACGGTTGCGGATGTTTACACACGTATGGGATGCCAGCCTCAATATCTGTTATCTGTGGTAATCCCTATGCGGAACAGCTGTAGATGAAAGCGCGCGTTGAAACAATTGAGTTTTCCGAATCCATTGTCAATGAGAATGGTAGCATTGTTTCAATAGCGACTATTGATTGTTTTCTTGAAGGGAAGCTACAACATACGACGCACGAGCGCAACTTGAACTTGTTTTCGCCATGTTGGCTCTTACACAATCGCGTTAGATTAACGGCCGGAGCCTAGTGCCACTCTTGCACTCGCCACTGGCATTGACAAACCATGTGATTATTTATCGCATCTATGAGGAAATTAAATTTTAAAAACATATAACCGAAAAACTGTACAAAATTTCGCGAACACTCGTTTAATTGACACCCGCTCCGGCATCCCTAACACGGACATCAAATGTTAGTACCGCACTGTTGGCTGATTTTTGCCTTTATTAATATTCGTTTACAAGCCGTGTTAGTGTCCACACTACCTATCCGAGATGTCTGAAGTTGCCGCCGAAACTGCTGCTGCAGCGCTAATGACTTCCCCTATCACCATTCCCCGCGCGTCGATCGTTACATCGATTTGCCAAAGCGTTTTCTGTTGACAATGATGCTGGAAATAATGCCGACAGAGTCCGTTCTCGGTTTTAAAGGATAACTCGTTCGTGCCAACGTTTTGTATGGGAGTCCGCTGATGAAAACACAGCAGCTTTCTCTCACGCGTAGGGGAGGGTGTCGGCCGTGTGAAAGGAAAAGATTGTGCTAATTAGTATGGCAATAGTTTGCTTCCTCAGCTTCGTGACGAAAAACAAAAATAATGTCCCTTCGTGGGCAGCTGCGAGAGGGGGTTTGCGAGAATTAGTTCTAATTTTCACTCTTTCTGGGAATGTATTCGGTGGCCCTGAAAAGGGCCGTTTTGAGGGGAAATATTGGAGTGCAATTTAACCTCCGAAACCGTAGAGAGTGCGTCCCTGCCGCTTCAGAGCGTAGACGACATCCATAGCGGTAACGGTCTTGCGCTTGGCATGTTCGGTGTAGGTGACAGCATCACGGATCACATTTTCCAGGAACACCTTCAGCACGCCGCGGGTTTCCTCATAGATGAGACCGGAGATACGCTTGACACCACCACGTCGAGCCAGACGACGAATGGCGGGCTTGGTGATACCCTGGATGTTATCACGCAGAACCTTGCGATGCCGCTTGGCGCCTCCTTTTCCGAGTCCTTTGCCTCCCTTGCCACGTCCAGTCATGGTTGCTGTATGGTACTGTGCTCGAATACGGTTGAAACGAAACTAATGCTTTCCTATGGCGAGCGTTGCCTCTTTTATACCTCCGACAGGGGTTGGTTCTTCTTTCCGCTTTTATGCTGCTTATTCTTCCGTCGCTTGTGATTGGTTGAGCGCGACGACCGAAGCATATAAAGGGAACGGCAGACGAGCGAGTCTCATTCTTTAACTTCGTTTCAACATACCCGTTTCGATAGGAAGGAAACCAATCAACTACAATGGCTCGTACCAAGCAAACCGCCCGTAAGTCCACCGGAGGAAAAGCTCCCCGCAAGCAGTTGGCTACCAAAGCCGCTCGCAAGAGCGCCCCAGCCACCGGCGGAGTCAAGAAGCCGCATCGTTATCGGCCAGGAACTGTTGCTCTGCGTGAGATCCGTCGCTACCAGAAGTCCACTGAGCTGCTGATCCGCAAGCTACCATTCCAGCGTTTGGTTCGTGAGATCGCACAGGACTTCAAGACCGATCTGCGCTTCCAGAGCTCGGCTGTTATGGCCCTTCAGGAAGCTAGCGAGGCCTATCTGGTTGGTTTGTTCGAAGATACCAACCTGTGCGCTATCCACGCCAAGCGTGTCACCATCATGCCCAAGGACATTCAACTGGCTCGGCGTATCCGCGGTGAACGTGCTTAAATTGATTTATTTTGCCACGCTGCACCATCTACAAACGGCCCTTTTCAGGGCCACTAAACACTTTTCAGAAAAGAGTTGACGGAATTTTCCTACCAATCAATCGACAAAAAATTGCAGATCGAAAAAAAAAAAAAATGCTGCTGCCACCGCTCACTGTTCGAACAGGCAGCGGATCCGGGTAGCGAATTCGTTTCATTGCTTTCTCCTCTTACGATGACACCGACGAAAGGAGCCGGGTAGCGACATACACATACGCATCGAACGTCATACACAATACACATACGACAGATGAAACGGCAGAAAAACGTTAGCGGGACGAAACCAAGCACATAGGGATCACTTCTTCAAACTAGTAAACATGAATGAAAATGGTGCACTTTTCTTGTTCTGTCTGTAGAAATTTATTGCCCTGACCTAGTTATCGAATGAACATACCAATGCTGCACACACGACGCGCACTTCTGGCACACTCACTTGTACTGAAACCTCCAAATTCACTGCACTTTCCGGGATGGGAATCGAAACGAAACTGAACGACAGCTGGAGGCGGCTTTTATAGGGATGTGATATTAGGTAATCGAAGCAATTCACAGTTCGATCGCATTCTTGAAACGGAAATCGCATGGCAGAGAAGAAAAACAAAAAGCATAACTCTTTAGCAGTGAAACAAGTGTTGTCGCCCTGAAAAGGACGGTTTTTGGGTGTGATGCGGGTAATCAACGACTGGAGAAGCCACTTATGCCTTCTTTTCGGTCTTCTTGGGCAGCAGAACAGCCTGGATGTTTGGCAGCACACCACCCTGGGCGATGGTGACACCGGACAGCAGTTTGTTCAACTCTTCGTCGTTGCGGATGGCCAGCTGCAGATGGCGGGGAATGATTCTGGTCTTTTTGTTGTCACGAGCGGCGTTTCCTGCCAACTCGAGTACTTCAGCAGCCAGGTATTCCATCACGGCGGCCAAATAGACTGGTGCACCAGCACCCACACGCTCGGCATAGTTGCCCTTCCTGAGCAGACGGTGAATACGACCGACCGGGAACTGCAGTCCAGCGCGGTTGGAACGGGACTTTGCCTTTCCCTTGACTTTGCCTCCTTTGCCACGGCCAGACATTGTTGGGTAGTAGGGTTGTGTTTAAAGCGAACGACAAAACGACTTCAAAGCGTACGTAAACTGTACTGATACCGAACGGGCGAAGCGACGGGCATTATATACTCTCGTACCGCTGCGCCTGACTAATACAAGGGTGGAAAACATGAAGCAGGCGAAATAGCACGCACACCGAAGGGGAGGAACCGGAGCCGTGTGCCGTGTGGGTATAAAAGAGAACCACTACGGTCGGTTGGTATCAGTTTTCCTTTCAGTTTGAATCGAGACAAACCTCTATCCACTACGATGGCACCGAAAACCAGTGGAAAGGCCGCAAAGAAGTCCGGCAAGGCCCAGAAGAACATTGTTAAGGGCGACAAGAAGAAGAAGAAGCAACGCAGGAAGGAAAGCTACGCCATCTACATCTACAAGGTGTTGAAGCAAGTCCACCCGGACACTGGTGTCTCATCGAAGGCCATGAGCATCATGAACAGCTTTGTCAACGATATCTTCGAACGCATTGCCGCCGAAGCTTCCCGTCTGGCTCACTATAACAAGCGATCGACCATCACGTCCCGCGAAATTCAAACGGCTGTCCGTCTTTTGCTCCCAGGAGAGTTGGCCAAGCACGCCGTCTCTGAAGGTACCAAGGCCGTTACCAAGTACACCAGCTCCAAGTAAATGATAATCGATGCTAACCCAAAAGGCCCTTTTCAGGGCCACTATTACACTTGCGAAAAGAGTTTATTTTGGAATATGATTCTGTCTTTTGGCACGCTGAATGTGGCTGGCAAGACAAGTATTGTTGGTTTTCAGCTCCGATATGGGGGCAACCCGGCTACGCAAGAACACGCGACTGCAAACATCATAACGCTATAATGAATAAGATTGCCTTTCGTTCTGCATCGCTTTGGTAGTGTGTTCCGTTTCACTTGGCATAATGGTAAAACGAACGTCAGCATCTCGCTTGGTCGCCGGGGCATTGTGATCTCAAGCATACATTTGGCATCGTTTGCCGGGGATAATCTACAGTTTCGCTTCCGAGAGTTCTACTCTACATCCTAAGGCCTATAATGACGATGAGACGTTTGCTCAATGAATCATACACCGACTCGAAAGCACACATACGGCAACTACTGCTGCACTGTCAATGTCCCATCACGGAACTATCTGTATTGTGTATTCCATCCGAGCGTAATAAGCATGTTCATGATCAGTGGGTTATTTCAGTTTTCACCGCCTTTTCAAATCGATTGATGCATAAACTTACATCGTTAGTTTCGCATCGTTTTGTTAGTGTTTATTGTTTCACTTGGCACACGTTTGAACTGTTACTTTCCATTGGTGAAGCGTTGACAACATTGCTTCCTGTGTTTCCATCGCGTAAACACTATCAAGCGTCCACAACTCTGCTTGGTCGCATCTGCAGAGAAAAATAAACCAAGAGATAAAAAGCACATCCCATCAATCACGGGGAGTTGTAATCGCTCCAGCCAGTTGTAGCAACAGATTGTCAAGCACATTATTTAGCATCGTGTGCGGTGGACATTCCATACTTTAGCCTTTAACGAAGAAGAGCCGTTTGCTAAATGTACTATACACCCACTCGAAGGCACACATACGCTACTACTGCACTGTAAAGTATCGTCTTGGAACTATTTGCATGGTGTATTCCATCTGAACGTGATAAACATGTTAGCCATCTCATTGATGGGACCATTGGTGGCCATCTGAGCGGATGGTAGCTTTACGTGATCGGACCCCAGTCCAGACATATGTCGGTAATTATTCAAAGTAAACTAAACTAGACTCAGACGGTACACTCGAATCCAAGCTTGTTTGCTAAATGTACTATACCGCCATTCGCGAAAGAACACATAGTTGCAACCAACTAACTAGCGTATCGATGCGCTCCAAACTAATCCCCGAATGGGACTGCACTTGACTAGTACTGGTATGGAACTACTTCCAATTATGTGTTCCATCCAGGGTTGGAAAAATCAAATGTGCAAAAAACCGAGGATGATCAAACTCACCCACGATCTTACTTTTAAATTATCAAGTGATAAAAACTCGCCAGCGATTAAGAATCGTTTGAAAATCATATCTTGATTTGAAGCACTTACCGTTAAATATTGAAAACTTTTTCCTTACCACCATGAAACCATAACGCCAAATAGAAGACATAACGGGACTGTTGACAATTAGCAGATCATAGTAAAGATTAATGTTTGAATGAAAATTCTGTGTTTATTATTGTTTGAGTACATAATTTGAGAACTCGCCTACTGTTTTCACGTGAAAAGTTTTCACATGAAAATAGCAATCATTATCGTCTGATAATGATTCAGCACAACACTGGTTCCATCTGAAATATATTTACATGTTCGTAATAATGCAACAATAAGTTCGACTGCCCGGTCAAGCAATATTGCACCACTTCGAAACACCACCACTGGGGCAACGTTCTAGCCGAGATCGATTGTAGATCGATAAACTGTGTCTTCTGAGCGGATGGTTTGACTGACAAACAATGGCTTAACGTAATCTGACCCAGTACAGATATTTGGCGGATTTCATAGACGAAAGTACTTAACATTATTCAAAGTTTACTGAAACCTTCAACGCATTTTCACTCGTCAGCCCTGGGAATGGCTATATTGGGGGACCAAATTTGCGCAATAGTAATCCCTATGCGGAACAGCTGTAGATGAAAGCGCGTTGAAACAATTGAGTTTTCCGAATCCACTGTCAATGAGAATGGTAGCATTGTTTCAATAGCGACTATTGATTGTTTTCTTGAAGGGAAGCTACAACATACGACGCACGAGCGCAACTTGAACTTGTTTTCGCCATGTTGGCTCTTACCCAAGCGCGTTAGATTAACGGCCGGAGCCTAGTGCCACTCTTGCACTCGCCACTGGCATTGCCAAACCATGTGATTATTTATCGCATCTATGAGGAAATTACATTTTAAAAACATATAACCGAAAAACTGTACAAAATTTCGCGAACACTCGTTTAATTGACACCCGCTCCGGCATCCCTAACACGGACATCAAATGTTAGTACCGCGCTGTTGGCTGATTTTTGCCTTTATTAATATTCGTTTACAAGCCACCCAGCCGTGTTAGTGTCCACACTACCTATCCGAGATGTCTGAAGTTGCCGCCGAAACTGCTGCCGCAGCGCCAGCTGCATCGCCAGCTAAAACCAAGAAGCCACGGGCCCCGAAAGGAGAAGGCAAGCCGAAGAAGCCATCGACTCACCCCCCGGTGAACGATATGGTTGTTGCAGCCATCAAAACCCTGAAGGAACGCAACGGTTCGTCCCTGCAGGCCATTAAGAAGTACATCGCTGCCAACTACAAATGCGATGTCGCCAAGCTTGCCCCATTCCTAAAGAAGGCCCTGAAGAATGGCGTCGAAAATGGCAAGTTCGTCCAAACCAAGGGAACCGGTGCCTCTGGATCGTTCAAACTGAAAGCTGAGGCCAAGAAAGCCGCCGGAGAGAAGAAACCGAAGAAGGCCGGAGAGAAGAAACCCAAAAAGGCCGCCGGAGAGAAGAAGAAGGTAACCAAGAAGCCAGCCGGTGAGAAGAAGGCCAAAAAACCAGCAGGCGATAAGAAAGCCAAAAAACCTGCTGCGGCCAAGAAAGCTAAGGCTGCTGGTGCCAAAGCCGCCAAGAAGGCAGGAGGTGTGAAGAAGGCTGCCCCCAAGCAGAAAGCAACCAAGCCTTCCAAAACTGCCGCCAAGAAGCCAAAGACCCCGAAGCCGAAGAAGGCCGCCCCGGCCAAGAAAGCCGCCCCGAAGAAGGCTGCCGCCAAGAAGTGAATTTGCCATTTCCAACGATAACCGTACGGCACTGCACAGGAGTGCCATACCTGTTTACCCAATCAGTCCTTTTCAGGACTACCAATTTCGATCCCACCAGAGAGTTATGACTGATGATTTTCCTATCACCATTCCACGCATGCCAATCGTTACATTTCGAGTTTGCCATTGATGAACATACCGCCAACCGAGTTTGCCATTGATGACCATAAAGCAACCTCAAAAGTCCAGGCTTTTTTTTCGGGCCATTTGCTACTGACTAGGGCACAGATTCACATGCGTTCCAAATCGAAAGCTCACAGTGCCAATAACTTCCCCTATCACCATTCCCCGCGCGTCGATCGTTACATCGATTTGCCAAAGCGTTTTCTGTTGACAATGATGCTGGAAATAATGCCGACAGAGTCCGTTCTCGGTTTTGTGCCAACGTTTTGTATGGGAGTCCGCTGATAAAACACAGCAGCTTTCTCTCACGCGTAGGGGAGGGTGTCGGCCGTGTGAAAGGGAAAGATTGTGCTAATTAGTATGGCAATAGTTTGCTTCCTCAGCTTCGTGACGAAAAACAAAAATAATGTCCCTTCGAGGGCAGCTGCAAGAGGGGGTTTGCGAGAATTAGTTCTAATTTTCACTCTTTCTGGGAATGTATTCGGTGGCCCTGAAAAGGGCCGTTTTGAGGAAATATTGGAGTGCAATTTAACCTCCGAAACCGTAGAGAGTGCGTCCCTGCCGCTTCAGAGCGTAGACGACATCCATAGCGGTAACGGTCTTGCGCTTGGCATGTTCGGTGTAGGTGACAGCATCACGGATCACATTTTCCAGGAACACCTTCAGCACGCCGCGGGTTTCCTCATAGATGAGACCGGAGATACGCTTGACACCACCACGTCGAGCCAGACGACGAATGGCGGGCTTGGTGATACCCTGGATGTTATCACGCAGAACCTTGCGATGCCGCTTGGCGCCTCCTTTTCCGAGTCCTTTGCCTCCCTTGCCACGTCCAGTCATGGTTGCTGTATGGTACTGTGCTCGAATACGGTTGAAACGAAACTAATGCTTTCCTATGGCGAGCGTTGCCTCTTTTATACCTCCGACAGGGGTTGGTTCTTCTTTCCGCTTTTATGCTGCTTATTCTTCCGTCGCTTGTGATTGGTTGAGCGCGACGACCGAAGCATATAAAAGGGAACGGCAGACGAGCGAGTCTCATTCTTTAACTTCGTTTCAACATACCCGTTTCGATAGGAAGGAAACCAATCAACTACAATGGCTCGTACCAAGCAAACCGCCCGTAAGTCCACCGGAGGAAAAGCTCCCCGCAAGCAGTTGGCTACCAAAGCCGCTCGCAAGAGCGCCCCAGCCACCGGCGGAGTCAAGAAGCCGCATCGTTATCGGCCAGGAACTGTTGCTCTGCGTGAGATCCGTCGCTACCAGAAGTCCACTGAGCTGCTGATCCGCAAGCTACCATTCCAGCGTTTGGTTCGTGAGATCGCACAGGACTTCAAGACCGATCTGCGCTTCCAGAGCTCGGCTGTTATGGCCCTTCAGGAAGCTAGCGAGGCCTATCTGGTTGGTTTGTTCGAAGATACCAACCTGTGCGCTATCCACGCCAAGCGTGTCACCATCATGCCCAAGGACATTCAACTGGCTCGGCGTATCCGCGGTGAACGTGCTTAAATTGATTTATTTTGCCACGCTGCACCATCTACAAACGGCCCTTTTCAGGGCCACTAAACACTTTTCAGAAAAGAGTTGACGGAATTTTCCTACCAATCAATCGACAAAAAATTACAGATCGAAAAAAAAATGCTGCTGCCACCGCTCACTGTTCGAACAGGCAGCGGATCCGGGTAGCGAATTCGTTTCATTGCTTTCTCCTCTTACGATGACACCGACGAAAGGAGCCGGGTAGCGACATACACATACGCGTCGAACGTCATACACAAACGACATGAAACGGCAGAAAAACGTTAGCGGGACGAAACCAAGCACATAGGGATCACTTCAAACTAGTAAACATGAATGAACATGGTGCACTTTTGTTGTTCTGTCTGTAGAAATTTATTGCCCTGACCTAGTTATCGAATGAACATACCAATGCTGCACACACGACGCGCACTTCTGGCACACTCACTAGTACTGAAACCTCCAAATGCACTGCACTTTCCGGGATGGGAATCGAAACGAAACTGAACGACAGCTGGAGGCGGCTTTTATAGGGATGTGATATTAGGTAATCGAAGCAATTCACAGTTCGATCGCATTCTTGAAACGGAAATCGCATGGTAGAGAAGAAAAACAAAAAGCATAACTCTTTAGCAGTGAAACAAGTGTTGTCGCCCTGAAAAGGACGGTTTTTGGGTGTGATGCGGGTGGTCAACGACTGGAGAAGCCACTTATGCCTTCTTTTCGGTCTTCTTGGGCAGCAGAACAGCCTGGATGTTTGGCAGCACACCACCCTGGGCGATGGTGACACCGGACAGCAGTTTGTTCAACTCTTCGTCGTTGCGGATGGCCAGCTGCAGATGGCGGGGAATGATTCTGGTCTTTTGTTGTCACGAGCGGCGTTTCCTGCCAACTCGAGTACTTCAGCAGCCAGGTATTCCATCACGGCGGCCAAATAGACTGGTGCACCAGCACCCACACGCTCGGCATAGTTGCCCTTCCTGAGCAGACGGTGAATACGACCGACCGGGAACTGCAGTCCAGCGCGGTTGGAACGGGACTTTGCCTTTCCCTTGACTTTGCCTCCTTTGCCACGGCCAGACATTGTTGGGTAGTAGGGTTGTGTTTAAAGCGAACGACAAAACGACTTCAAAGCGTACGTAAACTGTACTGATACCGAACGGGCGAAGCGACGGGCATTATATACTCTCGTACCGCTGCGCCTGACTAATACAAGGGTGGAAAACATGAAGCAGGCGAAATAGCACGCACACCGAAGGGGAGGAACCGGAGCCGTGTGCCGTGTGGGTATAAAAGAGAACCACTACGGTCGGTTGGTATCAGTTTTCCTTTCAGTTTGAATCGAGACAAACCTCTATCCACTACGATGGCACCGAAAACCAGCGGAAAGGCCGCAAAGAAGTCCGGGAAGGCCCAGAAGAACATTGTCAAGGGCGACAAGAAGAAGAAGAAGCAACGCAGGAAGGAAAGCTACGCCATCTACATCTACAAGGTGTTGAAGCAAGTCCACCCGGACACTGGTGTCTCATCGAAGGCCATGAGCATCATGAACAGCTTTGTCAACGATATCTTCGAACGCATTGCCGCCGAAGCTTCCCGTCTGGCTCACTATAACAAGCGATCGACCATCACGTCCCGCGAAATTCAAACGGCTGTCCGTCTTTTGCTCCCAGGAGAGTTGGCCAAGCACGCCGTCTCTGAAGGTACCAAGGCCGTTACCAAGTACACCAGCTCCAAGTAAATGATAATCGATGCTAACCCAAAAGGCCCTTTTCAGGGCCACTATTACACTTGCGAAAAGAGTTTATTTTGGAATATGATTCTGTCTTTTGGCACGCTGAATGTGGCTGGCAAGACAAGTATTGTTGGTTTTCAGCTCCGATATGGGGGCAACCCGGCTACGCAAGAACACGCGACTGCAAACATCATAACGCTATAATGCATAAGATTGCCTTTCGTTCTGCATCGCTTCGGTAGTGTGTTCCGTTTAATGGTAAAACGAACGTCAGCATCTCGCTTGGTCGCCGGGGCATTGTGATCTCAAGCATACATTTGGCATCGTTTGCCGGGGATAATCTACAGTTTCGCTTCCGAGAGTTCTACTCTACATCCTAAGGCCTATAATGACGATGAGACGTTTGCTCAATGAATCATACACCGACTCGAAAGCACACATACGGCAACTACTGCTGCACTGTCAATGTCCCATCACGGAACTATCTGTATTGTGTATTTCATCCGAGCGTAATAAGCATGTTCATGATCAGTGGGTTATTTCAGTTTTCATTGCCTTTTCAAATCGATTGATGCATAAACTTACATCGTTAGTTTCGCATCGTTTTGTTAGTGTTTATTGTTTCACTTGGTACACGTTTGAACTGTTACTTTCCATTGGTGAAGCGTTGACAACATTGCTTCCTGTGTTTCCATCGCGTAAACACTATCAAGCGTCCACAACTCTGCTTGGTCGCATCTGCAGAGAAAAATAAACCAAAAGTTAAAAAGCACATCCCATCAATCACGGGGAGTTGTAATCGCTCCAGCCAGTTGTAGCAACAGATTGTCAAGCATATTATTTAGCATCGTGTGCGGTGGACATTCCATACTTTAGCCTTTAACGAAGAAGAGCCGTTTGCTAAATGTACTATACACCCACTCGAAGGCACACATACGCTACTACTGCACTGTAAAGTATCGTCTTGGAACTATTTGCATGGTGTATTCCATCTGAACGTGATAAACATGTTAGCCATCTCATTGATGGGACCATTGGTAGCCATCTGAGCGGATGGTAGCTTTACGTGATCGGACCCCAGTCCAGACATATGTCGGTAATTATTCAAAGTAAACTAAACTAGACTCAGACGGTACACTCGAATCCAAGCTTGTTTGCTAAATGTACTATACCGCCATTCGCGAAAGAACACATAGTTGCAACCAACTAACTAGCGTATCGATGCGCTCCAAACTAATCCCCGAATGGGACTGCACTTGACTAGTACTGGTATGGAACTACTTCCAATTATGTGTTCCATCCAGGGTTGGAAAAAATCAAATTTAAAAAAATCGAGGATGATCAAACTCACCCACGATCTTACTTTTAAATTATCAAGTGATAAAAACTCGCCAGCGATTAAGAATCGTTTGAAAATCATATCTTGATTTGAAGCACTTACCGTTAAATATTGAAAACTTTTTCCTTACTACCATGAAACCATAACGGCAAATAGAAGACATAACGGGACTGTTGACAATTAGCAGATCATAGTAAAGATTAATGTTTGAGTGAAAATTCTGTGTTTATTATTGTTTGAGTACATAATTTGAGAACTCGCCTACTGTTTTCACGTGAAAAGTTTTCACATGAAAATAGCAATCATTATCGTCTGATAATGATTCAGCACAACACTGGTTCCATCTGAAATATACTAACATGTTCGTAATAATGCAACAATAAGTTCGACTGCCCGGTCAAGCAATATTGCACCACTTCGAAACACCACCACTGGGGCAACGTTCTAGCCGAGATCGATTGTTGATAAACTGTGTCTTCTGAGCGGATGGTTTGACTGACAAACAATGGCTTAACGTAATCTGACCCAGTACAGATATTTGGCGGATTTCATAGACGAAAGTACTTAACATTATTCAAAGTTTACTGAAACCTTCAACGCATTTTCACTCGTCAGCCCTGGGAATGGCTATATTGGGGGACCAAATTTGCGCAATAGTAATCCCTATGCGGAACAGCTGTAGATGAAAGCGCGCGTTGAAACAATTGAGTTTTCCGAATCCACTGTCAATGAGAATGGTAGCATTGTTTCAATAGCGACTATTGATTGTTTTCTTGAAGGGAAGCTACAACATACGACGCACGAGCGCAACTTGAACTTGTTTTCGCCATGTTGGCTCTTACCCAAGCGCGTTAGATTAACGGCCGGAGCCTAGTGCCACTGTTGCACTCGCCACTGGCATTGCCAAACCATGTGATTATTTATCGCATCTATGAGGAAATTAAATTTTAAAAACATATAACCGAAAACTGTACAAAATTTCGCGAACACTCGTTTAATTGACACCCGCTCCGGCATCCCTAACACGGACATCAAATGTTAGTACCGCGCTGTTGGCTGATTTTGCCTTTATTAATATTCGTTTACAAGCCACCCAGCCGTGTTAGTGTCCACACTACCTATCCGAGATGTCTGAAGTTGCCGCCGAAACTGCTGCCGCAGCGCCAGCTGCATCGCCAGCTAAAACCAAGAAGCCACGGGCCCCGAAAGGAGAAGGCAAGCCGAAGAAGCCATCGACTCACCCCCCGGTGAACGATATGGTTGTTGCAGCCATCAAAACCCTGAAGGAACGCAACGGTTCGTCCCTGCAGGCCATCAAGAAGTACATCGCTGCCAACTACAAATGCGATGTCGCCAAGCTTGCCCCATTCCTAAAGAAGGCCCTGAAGAATGGCGTCGAAAATGGCAAGTTCGTCCAAACCAAGGGAACCGGTGCCTCTGGATCGTTCAAACTGAAAGCTGAGGCCAAGAAAGCAGCCGGAGAGAAGAAACCGAAGAAGTCCGGAGAGAAGAAACCCAAAAAGGCCGCCGGAGAGAAGAAGAAGGTAACCAAGAAGCCAGCCGGTGAGAAGAAGGCCAAAAAACCAGCAGGCGATAAGAAAGCCAAAAAACCTGCTGCGGCCAAGAAAGCTAAGGCTGCTGGTGCCAAAGCCGCCAAGAAGGCAGGAGGTGTGAAGAAGGCCGCCCCCAAGCAGAAAGCAACCAAGCCTTCCAAGACTGCCGCCAAGAAGCCAAAGACCCCGAAGCCGAAGAAGGCCGCCCCGACCAAGAAAGCTGCCCCGAAGAAGGCTGCCGCCAAGAAGTGAATTTGCCATTTCCAACGTTAACCGTACGGCACTGCACAGGAGTGCCATACCTGTTTACCCAATCAGTCCTTTTCAGGACTACCAATTTCGATCCCACCAGAGAGTTATGACTGATGATTTTCCTATCACCATTCCACGCATGCCAATCGTTACATTTCGAGTTTGCCATTGATGAACATACCGCCAACCGAGTTTGCCATTGATGACCATAAAGCAACCTCAAAAGTCCAGGCTTTTTTTTCGGGCCATTTGCTACTGACTAGGGCACAGATTCACATGCGTTCCAAATCGAAAGCTCACAGTGCCAATAACTTCCCCTATCACCATTCCCCGCGCGTCGATCGTTACATCGATTTGCCAAAGCGTTTTCTGTTGACAATGATGCTGGAAATAATGCCGACAGAGTCCGTTCTCGGTTTTGTGCCAACGTTTTGTATGGGAGTCCGCTGATGAAAACACAGCAGCTTTCTCTCACGCGTAGGGGAGGGTGTCGGCCGTGTGAAAGGGAAAGATTGTGCTAATTAGTATGGCAATAGTTTGCTTCCTCAGCTTCGTGACGAAAAACAAAAATAATGTCCCTTCGAGGGCAGCTGCAAGAGGGGGTTTGCGAGAATTAGTTCTAATTTTCACTCTTTCTGGGAATGTATTCGGTGGCCCTGAAAAGGGCCGTTTCGAGGGGAAATATGCAATTTAACCTCCGAAACCGTAGAGAGTGCGTCCCTGCCGCTTCAGAGCGTAGACGACATCCATAGCGGTAACGGTCTTGCGCTTGGCATGTTCGGTGTAGGTGACAGCATCACGGATCACATTTTCCAGGAACACCTTCAGCACGCCGCGGGTTTCCTCATAGATGAGACCGGAGATACGCTTGACACCACCACGTCGAGCCAGACGACGAATGGCGGGCTTGGTGATACCCTGGATGTTATCACGCAGAACCTTGCGATGCCGCTTGGCGCCTCCTTTTCCGAGTCCTTTGCCTCCCTTGCCACGTCCAGTCATGGTTGCTGTATGGTACTGTGCTCGAATACGGTTGAAACGAAACTAATGCTTTCCTATGGCGAGCGTTGCCTCTTTTATACCTCCGACAGGGGTTGGTTCTTCTTTCCGCTTTTATGCTGCTTATTCTTCCGTCGCTTGTGATTGGTTGAGCGCGACGACCGAAGCATATAAAGGGAACGGCAGACGAGCGAGTCTCATTCTTTAACTTCGTTTCAACATACCCGTTTCGATAGGAAGGAAACCAATCAACTACAATGGCTCGTACCAAGCAAACCGCCCGTAAGTCCACCGGAGGAAAAGCTCCCCGCAAGCAGTTGGCTACCAAAGCCGCTCGCAAGAGCGCCCCAGCCACCGGCGGAGTCAAGAAGCCGCATCGTTATCGGCCAGGAACTGTTGCTCTGCGTGAGATCCGTCGCTACCAGAAGTCCACTGAGCTGCTGATCCGCAAGCTACCATTCCAGCGTTTGGTTCGTGAGATCGCACAGGACTTCAAGACCGATCTGCGCTTCCAGAGCTCGGCTGTTATGGCCCTTCAGGAAGCTAGCGAGGCCTATCTGGTTGGTTTGTTCGAAGATACCAACCTGTGCGCTATCCACGCCAAGCGTGTCACCATCATGCCCAAGGACATTCAACTGGCTCGGCGTATCCGCGGTGAACGTGCTTAAATTGATTTATTTTGCCACGCTGCACCATCTACAAACGGCCCTTTTCAGGGCCACTAAACACTTTTCAGAAAAGAGTTGACGGAATTTTCCTACCAATCAATCGACAAAAAATAACAGATCGAAAAAAAAAATGCTGCTGCCACCGCTCACTGTTTGAACAGGCAGCGGATCCGGGTAGCGAATTCGTTTCATTGCTTTCTCCTCTTACGATGGCACCGACGAAAGGAGCCGGGTAGCGACATACACATACGCATCGAACGTCATACACAAACGACAGATGAAACGGCAGAAAAACGTTAGCGGGACGAAACCAAGCACATAGGGATCACTTCTTCAAACTAGTAAACATGAATGAACATGGTGCACTTTTGTTGTTCTGTCTGTAGAAATTTATTGCCCTGACCTAGTTATCGAATGAACATACCAATGCTGCACACACGACGCGCACTTCTGGCACACTCACTTGTACTGAAACCACCAAATTCACTGCACTTTCCGGGATGGGAATCGAAACGAAACTGAACGACAGCTGGAGGCGGCTTTTATAGGGATGTGATATTAGGTAATCGAAGCAATTCACAGTTCGATCGCATTCTTGAAACGGAAATCGCATGGTAGAGAAGAAAAATAAAAAGCATAACTCTTTAGCAGTGAAACAAGTGTTGTCGCCCTGAAAAGGACGGTTTTTGGGTGTGATGCGGGTGGTCAACGACTGGAGAAGCCACTTATGCCTTCTTTTCGGTCTTCTTGGGCAGCAGAACAGCCTGGATGTTTGGCAGCACACCACCCTGGGCGATGGTGACACCGGACAGCAGTTTGTTCAACTCTTCGTCGTTGCGGATGGCCAGCTGCAGATGGCGGGAATGATTCTGGTCTTTTGTTGTCACGAGCGGCGTTTCCTGCCAACTCGAGTACTTCAGCAGCCAGGTATTCCATCACGGCGGCCAAATAGACTGGTGCACCAGCACCCACACGCTCGGCATAGTTGCCCTTCCTGAGCAGACGGTGAATACGACCGACCGGGAACTGCAGTCCAGCGCGGTTGGAACGGGACTTTGCCTTTCCCTTGACTTTGCCTCCTTTGCCACGGCCAGACATTGTTGGGTAGTAGGGTTGTGTTTAAAGCGAACGACAAAACGACTTCAAAGCGTACGTAAACTGTACTGATACCGAACGGGCGAAGCGACGGGCATTATATACTCTCGTACCGCTGCGCCTGACTAATACAAGGGTGGAAAACATGAAGCAGGCGAAATAGCACGCACACCGAAGGGGAGGAACCGGAGCCGTGTGCCGTGTGGGTATAAAAGAGAACCACTACGGTCGGTTGGTATCAGTTTTCCTTTCAGTTTGAATCGAGACAAACCTCTATCCACTACGATGGCACCGAAAACCAGCGGAAAGGCCACAAAGAAGTCCGGCAAGGCCCAGAAGAACATTGTCAAGGGCGACAAGAAGAAGAAGAAGCAACGCAGGAAGGAAAGCTACGCCATCTACATCTACAAGGTGTTGAAGCAAGTCCACCCGGACACTGGTGTCTCATCGAAGGCCATGAGCATCATGAACAGCTTTGTCAACGATATTTTCGAACGCATTGCCGCCGAAGCTTCCCGTCTGGCTCACTATAACAAGCGATCGACCATCACGTCCCGCGAAATTCAAACGGCTGTCCGTCTTTTGCTCCCAGGAGAGTTGGCCAAGCACGCCGTCTCTGAAGGTACCAAGGCCGTTACCAAGTACACCAGCTCCAAGTAAATGATAATCGATGCTAACCCAAAAGGCCCTTTTCAGGGCCACTATTACACTTGCGAAAAGAGTTTATTTTGGAATATGATTCTGTCTTTTGGCACGCTGAATGTGGCTGGCAAGACAAGTATTGTTGGTTTTCAGCTCCGATATGGGGGCAACCCGGCTACGCAAGAACACGCGACCGCAAACATCATAACGCTATAATGAATAAGATTGCCTTTCGTTCTGCATCGCTTTGGTAGTGTGTTCCGTTTCACTTGGCATAATGGTAAAACGAACGTCAGCATCTCGCTTGGTCGCCGGGGCATTGTGATCTCAAGCATACATTTGGCATCGTTTGCCGGGGATAATCTACAGTTTCGCTTCCGAGAGTTCTACTCTACATCCTAAGGCCTATAATGACGATGAGACGTTTGCTCAATGAATCATACACCGACTCGAAAGCACACATACGGCAACTACTGCTGCACTGTCAATGTCCCATCACGGAACTATCTGTATTGTGTATTTCATCCGAGCGTAATAAGCATGTTCATGATCAGTGGGTTATTTCAGTTTTCACCGCCTTTTCAAATCGATTGATGCATAAACTTACATCGTTAGTTTCGCATCGTTTTGTTAGTGTTTATTGTTTCACTTGGCACACGTTTGAACTGTTACTTTCCATTGGTGAAGCGTTGACAACATTGCTTCCTGTGTTTCCATCGCGTAAACACTATCAAGCGTCCACAACTCTGCTTGGTCGCATCTGCAGAGAAAAATAAACCAAAAGTTAAAAAGCACATCCCATCAATCACGGGGAGTTGTAATCGCTCCAGCCAGTTGTAGCAACAGATTGTCAAGCATATTATTTAGCATCGTGTGCGGTGGACATTCCATACTTTAGCCTTTAACGAAGAAGAGCCGTTTGCTAAATGTACTATACACCCACTCGAAGGCACACATACGCTACTACTGCACTGTAAAGTATCGTCTTGGAACTATTTGCATGGTGTATTCCATCTGAACGTGATAAACATGTTAGCCATCTCATTGATGGGACCATTGGTGGCCATCTGAGCGGATGGTAGCTTTACGTGATCGGACCCCAGTCCAGACATATGTCGGTAATTATTCAAAGTAAACTAAACTAGACTCAGACGGTACACTCGAATCCAAGCTTGTTTGCTAAATGTACTATACCGCCATTCGCGAAAGAACACATAGTTGTAAGCATATGCGGTATTTCGAAAAATTTCGTTTCAGGTGGTTCGAAACGAAATTCCGCGGAATTTCGCGGAATTTGAGCATGGCGAAATCTGATTTCTTCATTTCGTTTCGTTTCGTAAAATAACAAAAATTTCGCAAGAAAAAACCAGCTTTTCACGAAATTTAACGGAATTCCGCGGAATTTCGAAACAATTTTAAACTTAAACCATACAGCAAAAAGCAAAAAATTTGGCTGCGCCGCTGAACTATTTTCAAAACTTTATGTTATACATTTTTTTCTATTAACGCTTACTTCTTTTTCTTCAATGGTTCTACATTCCAACTGGAACTTGATCTGGTTTTCAACTTAGTATTCTATTAGCACTTCCTCAGTGATTAATTGAAAACTTTTCTATGTCCGCCATTGCATGAGTATGTATCTTGTGTGGCAAGTACAATGGGTACACTATATCCAGTGTGTCGAGAAAGTTTCTAACCCGAAAATATCTTTGACCAGACCAACAATCGAGCTCACCATCTACGGATTGGAAATCCTACGCCTTTGCTCGCATAGTTATTTGAGATGCTTACTACATAACCCCATTCCGAGTCGACAAATACGTATTTAGTTTTCTTCTATAAAACGTCTTCAGTATTTTGTTAGAAATATCTAACAGAAAACGAAAAGTATCTTTAACTATTCTATCCTATTTGTATAGAAGTAACCAGATATGAATCAGATCAGTATAAAATTGTCAAAGATGCAAAGTCGTGTCGTGGATTCAAAGGGGCCTTTTGAAGTCATTTTTCAGCGCCTCTTATTAATAACCGATTTCTTCACCTCCACTTCGGCCTCAAACCAGGTTTAGGGACATGGGTAAGCACCGATTAAAAGTTTTTTTTTTCCTTGTCGAGTATTTTTTAATCACTGTGACATTTTTTTTGATTTATTGTAATATTTTCCTCTTTTTTTCTAGCCATGTCATTATGGCGTATCGCTATTGGGAGTAAGTGGGAGTTCGAATGAAATGCACCACCGAATTGGGATTTGTTCTACCAAGCTCAAGTGGTTCTATAAGCCCCTTGGTGACGAATTTTTGTCTTGTTCGAAAAATTGCCGGACAACGGCATAACAGATGCTCTGAGTCTTCTTTTTCTATGTCACAGAAGCGACATAGATCATTTTGAAGTGTCCCTATAAGCTTCAAATGATATCGACTCGCACAATGACCTGTAATGAGACCCGTATAAGTGCTTAGGTTTCTTTTAGATAATTCTAAGATGTTGCGAGTCATAGAAACATTTGGAGTGATAAAGCGTTTCGATTGCCTGGCATTAGTTGCTTTCCCAAAATTGGTTTCTATTTTCATAAATTCCCATACCTTCATACGAAGAGAAGAAGTTGGTAAGCTGCAAAAAGGTTCCGGTCCTGTAAACCGACTTGATGATCCTAGTCTCGCCAGCATATCGGCTTTTTCGTCACCATCTATTCCACCCCTAGCAGCACACATGTTTCTCATTGGTTTCTGCAACTGATATGTGACCAGATTCAGTCACAATCAAGTTGCTGTAACCATTTTTGGCTGAACTGTGCTGCTCGGGACAGTGTCCTGGAACCAAATATAGATTGACTTGGTTCCGACAAGACAATTTTTGGAGGGACTGAATGCATTCCCAAACTTGTTTTGAAGTGCATGTTGCCAACTTTAGAGCATTCAAATCTGCTTTGCTGTCGGACATTATGCATATATTTGAGTGTCTGTAGTTCCTACGCAAACATATTACTGAACACTCTAGAACTGCGTGAACTTCCGCTTGGAATACGGATTGCCAACTGCCTATGGGAATGGATATGTCTATCCCAGGGCCAGTAACTCCTGCTCCCACTTAGTTGTTCAATTTTGAACCGTCAGTATTTAAACGTAATTGATCCTGAACGAAGTGTTGGTCCTCCATTCAACCATGTATTGCGCCCAGGATCAATTACTTTGAACAATCTATTGAAATTGTACTTTTTCTCCATCCCGTCTTCATTGTTTATTTACTTACTTACTTATGGATCCTGTACACCTCCCGGTGGTGCAAAGGGCCGACTTGAAAGATCTCCATCCTGAGCGATGCCCGGCTATCGCTTTAACCTGTTGCCAGGTTAGATTTCGGTCGACTTCTTTTATTTCTTTATTGAGGCTTCGCCGCCATGAGCCTCTGGGTCTGCCTCTGCTGCTATGTCCCGCTGGGTTCCAGTCTAATGCTTGCTTACAGATTTCGTTTCCGCCCCTACGTAGAGTGTGGCCCCACTTCCGATCCCGAATTTTTGTTGCTATCGGCCTCTGGTGACAACGACGATGGAGCTCGTTGTTTGAGATCCAGTTGTGAGGCCACCAGGCCCGAATTATATACCGCAGGCATCTGTTAATGAACACCTGCAGCCGTTGAGTGTTCTTCACTGATACACACCATGTTTCGCTAGCGTATAACAGCACAGATTTCACGTTAGAGATAAAAATTCGTATTTTGGTGCGTTCACTTATCTGCCTGTTTTTCCAGATATTTCTTAAACTCGCAAAGGCAGCCCTTGCTTTCTTGATCCGTGCGCCATCTGACGCCATTTGGCTACCAAGATATTGGAAGCTTTCAACATTCTCCACTGGTTGCCCGGCTACTGTGAAACTGGAAGGAGTCACCGTGTTTACATCCAACGATTTGGTTTTGTTGACGTTGATGACTAAACCTGCCGAGGAGGAGCGATCGGCAAGGTCGTTGAGCTTACTCTGCATATCAGAGCGCCGTTGCGCGAGTAGTGCAACGTTATCCGCCAATTCGAAGTCGTTTAGGTGTTCCATGGTTATAGGCTGCCATAACAGCCCGCGGTTTGGTTCACGGTCAATCGCATCTACCAGAATCTCATCGATTACGATGAGGAACAGTAACGGTGATAGAATACATCCTTGCCTCACACCAGCTACGACCCGGATAGGGTCGGACAGGACCCCATTGTGCAGCACTCTACACGAAAAGGCCTCGTACTGTGCTTCGATGAGGCCGATGATTTTCTCAGGAACCCCCTTGCGTCTCAGGGCGCCCCACATATTCTCGTGATTGAGACGGTCGAATGCTTTTTCGTAGTCAATGAATACCAAGTAAAGGGACTCTTGGAATTCGTTGACCTGCTCCAAAATGATGCGGAGCGTGACAATATGGTCCACACAGGATCTACCGGCACGGAATCCGGCTTGCTGCCGCCGGAGAGTCGCATCGATCTTCTCCTGAATCCGGGCTAGGATAATTTTGCACAGATATTTGAGAACGGTACACAGCAACATAATGCCTCGCCAGTTATCGCATACAGTCAGGTCACCCTTTTTGGGCACCTTCACTAAGATACCTTGCATCCAGTCGACCGGGAAAGTTGCGGTGTCCCAGATATTACGAAATAAACGATGCAGTAGTTGAGCGGATGTCATGGGGTCAGCTTTGAGCATCTCGGCTGATATGCGGTCGACCCCTGGGGCTTTATTCGATTTCATGCTATGGATGGCTGTTTGAATCTCTAGCAGTGATGGAGCTTCGGTATTGACACGTGTTATACGTCGGATCCTAGGCAGATCATGCCGAGGTGGTGATGGCCTGGTTGGCACTTGAAAAAGTTGTTCGAAGTGCTCGAACCAGCGTTTCAGCTGGTCAGTTGGGTCGGTCAATAACTGATCATTCGCGTCTTTCACAGGCATCGTTGCATTCATCTTCGCCCCGTTTAAGCGTCGTGAGATATCGTAGAGGAGGCGAATGTCCCCGGTTGCGGCGGCTCTCTCTCCTTCGTCGGCCAGAGAGTCTGCCCACGCTCGCTCATTGTTTATTACTAGGGAGTTTATACTGAAGTTTTTTAGAATGCTAAGATGACCCTTAAGGTCACCTCCTAAGAGGTTTTCGGATCTTCTGTTCCTCAAGGCAATCTTTTCAGCTTCAAATTGTACAATTTGATGCAGAGGAAGCATGTACAGTAAAGCATTTAGTGCACTCGATGGTGTACTGCTCATTGAACCTGTAATTGAGATAGTAGTTTCATCTGAGCATTCTTCTCTCTCGTCTTTGGCCACCAGACCAACGAACCATAGGTAATTCTTGGTTTTACTATAGCTGAATATCATTTCATTTATTTAGTTAACATCTAAACAGATAACACTGAATCAACAATTTGACGCCACAATGCACGGTTCGAGGCCGCATCTCTCCATCCTCGGATACGCCCCACGCTCGCCAAGTCGTTCTGCACCTGGTCTGCCCATCTCGCTCGCTGCGCTCCACGCCGTCTCGTACCTGCCGGATCGGAAGCGAACACCATCTTTGCAGGGTTGCTGTCCGGCATTCTTGCAACATGTCCTGCCCATCGTACCCTTCCGGCTTTAGCTACCTTCTGGATACTGGGTTCGCCGTAGAGTTGGGCGAGCTCATGGTTCATTCTTCGCCGCCACACACCGTCTTCTTGCACACCGCCAAAGATGGTCCTAAGCACCCGTCTCTCGAATACTCCGAGTGCTTGCAAGTCCTCCTCGAGCATTGTCCATGTTTCATGTCCGTAGAGGACTACCGGTCTTATTAACGTCTTGTACATGACACATTTGGTGCGGTGGCGAATCTTTTTCGACCGCAGTTTCTTCTGGAGCCCGTAGTAGGCCCGACTTCCACAGATGATGCGCCTTCGTATTTCACGACTAACGTTGTTGTCAGCCGTTAGCAAGGATCCGAGGTAGACGAATTCCTCGACCACCTCGAAGGTATCCCCGTCTATCGTAACACTGCTTCCCAGGCGGGCCTTGTCGCGCTCGGTTCCGCCCACAAGCATGTACTTTGTCTTTGACGCATTCACCACCAGTCCAACTTTTGTTGCTTCACGTTTCAGGCGGGTGTACAGTTCTGCCACCTTTGCAAATGTTCGGCCGACAATGTCCATGTCATCCGCGAAGCAATCCAATGGATCCAATGGATCATTTTCGGCTTAAGTCCCCATTGCCTACCAAAAGTTCGTTTACTAATCCATAGAGCATTTGTCGCATTATTAATGGCGTGTTCTAAATGCATGTTCCAGTTAAGTTTGCTATCAAGAACTACGCCAAGAAATTTGACTGTATTTGAAAGTTCCAATCGTGTACCTTTCAATATCATGTTGTTCAGTGAGAATTTCCTCCTACGCGGGAAGGGTACAATAGTGGTTTTGGAAGGATTTACACTCAATGCTTCACTATTGCACCACGTGGGGACCGCTTAAGAGTTAAGGAATAAATTGACTGTAAGCACATGACCGGCATCATTATTGGAGATGAATTGGAAATTTCCGAAGCAAGTGAAAAACTTTTTTTTTATCCAGAGTAGATTACGCCTAGTTCTTTTTTACACGGTTGGTTTTTACTCGATTACAACCTTTAGCGTCAATGAAACTTTGAGTTAACCCTATGAAAAAATTTAAAACAAAATTAAAGAAAATTCAGGTGAAATTAGGTTTCTAACGAAATTTTAAAGCAACGAAAAATCAAACAATTTCCATATTTTCATATACTTACTAATATAAAACTGAACTGATTGATCAGATTCGGGAGAACACGCTCCATGTATTGCTTTGAAAGCCGCGCAAATGCTGGGGTATTGCCTTATTGCCAATTGTATATAAACGGGATCGAGGTGATTTATCACAGACTACTTCTTCTTTTATTATAACTCTATTTATCGCAAAACAGTTATTTGACTTTGAAAAGTAAAATCGAAATTCCGTACATAATATAAAACCAATTTAATAAAAATTCCGCGGAAAAAAAAATTAAATTTCGTTTCGTTTCGAAAAATTTCGAATTAAATGGACCCTGATTTCGTATCGTTTCGAAGACTCGAAAGTAAATTTATAATTCGTTTCGTTTCGTTTCGAATCAACATAAACATTTTAAATTTCGTTTCGTTTCGTTTCGTTAGGAAAAAGTGTGTTATCGCATACCCTTACATAGTTGCAACCAACTAACTAGCGTATCGATGCGCTCCAAACTAATCCTCGAATGGGACTGCACTTGACTAGTACTGGTATGGAACTACTTCCAATTATGTGTTCCATCCAGGGTTGGAAAAAATCAAATTTAAAAAAATCGAGGATGATCAAACTCACCCACGATCTTACTTTTAAATTATCAAGTGATAAAAACTCGCCAGCGATTAAGAATCGTTTGAAAATCATATCTTGTTTTGAAGCACTTACCGTTAAATATTGAAAACTTTTTCCTTACTACCATGAAACCATAACGCCAAATAGAAGACATAACGGGACTGTTGACAATTAGCAGATCATAGTAAAGATTAATGTTTGAATGAAAATTCTGTGTTTATTATTGTTTGAGTACATAATTTGAGAACTCGCCTACTGTTTTCACGTGAAAAGTTTTCACATGAAAATAGCAATCATTATCGTCTGATAATGATTCAGCACAACACTGGTTCCATCTGAAATATATTAACATGTTCGTAATAATGCAACAATAAGTTCGACTGCCCGGTCAAGCAATATTGCACCACTTCGAAACACCACCACTGGGGCAACGTTCTAGCCGAGATCGATTGTTGATAAACTGTGTCTTCTGAGCGGATGGTTTGACTGACAAACAATGGCTTAACGTAATCTGACCCAGTACAGATATTTGGCGGATTTCATAGACGAAAGTACTTAACATTATTCAAAGTTTACTGAAACCTTCAACGCATTTTCACTCGTCAGCCCTGGGAATGGCTATATTGGGGGACCAAATTTGCGCAATAGTAATCCCTATGCGGAACAGCTGTAGATGAAAGCGCGCGTTGAAACAATTGAGTTTTCCGAATCCACTGTCAATGAGAATGGTAGCATTGTTTCAATAGCGACTATTGATTGTTTTCTTGAAGGGAAGCTACAACATACGACGCACGAGCGCAACTTGAACTTGTTTTCGCCATGTTGGCTCTTACCCAAGCGCGTTAGATTAACGGCCGGAGCCTAGTGCCACTGTTGCACTCGCCACTGGCATTGCCAAACCATGTGATTATTTATCGCATCTATGAGGAAATTAAATTTTAAAAACATATAACCGAAAAACTGTACAAAATTTCGCGAACACTCGTTTAATTGACACCCGCTCCGGCATCCCTAACACGGACATCAAATGTTAGTACCGCGCTGTTGGCTGATTTTTGCCTTTATTAATATTCGTTTACAAACCACCCAGCCGTGTTAGTGTCCACACTACCTATCCGAGATGTCTGAAGTTGCCGCCGAAACTGCTGCCGCAGCGCCAGCTGCATCGCCAGCTAAAACCAAGAAGCCACGGGCCCCGAAAGGAGAAGGCAAGCCGAAGAAGCCATCGACTCACCCCCCGGTGAACGATATGGTTGTTGCAGCCATCAAAACCCTGATGGAACGCAACGGTTCGTCCCTGCAGGCCATCAAGAAGTACATCGCTGCCAACTACAAATGCGATGTCGCCAAGCTTGCCCCATTCCTAAAGAAGGCCCTGAAGAATGGCGTCGAAAATGGCAAGTTCGTCCAAACCAAGGGAACCGGTGCCTCTGGATCGTTCAAACTGAAAGCTGAGGCCAAGAAAGCAGCCGGAGAGAAGAAACCGAAGAAGTCCGGAGAGAAGAAACCCAAAAAGGCCGCCGGAGAGAAGAAGAAGGTAACCAAGAAGCCAGCCGGTGAGAAGAAGGCCAAAACCAGCAGGCGATAAGAAAGCCAAAAAACCTGCTGCGGCCAAGAAAGCTAAGGCTGCTGGTGCCAAAGCCGCCAAGAAGGCAGGAGGTGTGAAGAAGGCCGCCCCCAAGCAGAAAGCAACCAAGCCTTCCAAGACTGCCGCCAAGAAGCCAAAGACCCCGAAGCCGAAGAAGGCCGCCCCGACCAAGAAAGCTGCCCCGAAGAAGGCTGCCGCCAAGAAGTGAATTTGCCATTTCCAACGTTAACCGTACGGCACTGCACAGGAGTGCCATACCTGTTTACCCAATCAGTCCTTTTCAGGACTACCAATTTCGATCCCACCAGAGAGTTATGACTGATGATTTTCCTATCACCATTCCACGCATGCCAATCGTTACATTTCGAGTTTGCCATTGATGAACATACCGCCAACCGAGTTTGCCATTGATGACCATAAAGCAACCTCAAAAGTCCAGGCTTTTTTTCGGGCCATTTGCTACTGACTAGGGCACAGATTCACATGCGTTCCAAATCGAAAGCTCACAGTGCCAATAACTTCCCCTATCACCATTCCCGCGCGTCGATCGTTACATCGATTTGCCAAAGCGTTTTCTGTTGACAATGATGCTGGAAATAATGCCGACAGAGTCCGTTCTCGGTTTTGTGCCAACGTTTTGTATGGGAGTCCGCTGATAAAACACAGCAGCTTTCTCTCACGCGTAGGGGAGGTGTCGGCCGTGTGAAAGGGAAAGATTGTGCTAATTAGTATGGCAATAGTTTGCTTCCTCAGCTTCGTGACGAAAAACAAAATAATGACCCTTCGAGGGCAGCTGCAAGAGGGGGTTTGCGAGAATTAGTTCTAATTTTCACTCTTTCTGGGAATGTATTCGGTGGCCCTGAAAAGGGCCGTTTTGAGGGGAAATATTGGAGTGCAATTTAACCTCCGAAACCGTAGAGAGTGCGTCCCTGCCGCTTCAGAGCGTAGACGACATCCATAGCGGTAACGGTCTTGCGCTTGGCATGTTCGGTGTAGGTGACAGCATCACGGATCACATTTTCCAGGAACACCTTCAGCACGCCGCGGGTTTCCTCATAGATGAGACCGGAGATACGCTTGACACCACCACGTCGAGCCAGACGACGAATGGCGGGCTTGGTGATACCCTGGATGTTATCACGCAGAACCTTGCGATGCCGCTTGGCGCCTCCTTTTCCGAGTCCTTTGCCTCCCTTGCCACGTCCAGTCATGGTTGCTGTATGGTACTGTGCTCGAATACGGTTGAAACGAAACTAATGCTTTCCTATGGCGAGCGTTGCCTCTTTTATACCTCCGACAGGGGTTGGTTCTTCTTTCCGCTTTTATGCTGCTTATTCTTCCGTCGCTTGTGATTGGTTGAGCGCGACGACCGAAGCATATAAAGGGAACGGCAGACGAGCGAGTCTCATTCTTTAACTTCGTTTCAACATACCCGTTTCGATAGGAAGGAAACCAATCAACTACAATGGCTCGTACCAAGCAAACCGCCCGTAAGTCCACCGGAGGAAAAGCTCCCCGCAAGCAGTTGGCTACCAAAGCCGCTCGCAAGAGCGCCCCAGCCACCGGCGGAGTCAAGAAGCCGCATCGTTATCGGCCAGGAACTGTTGCTCTGCGTGAGATCCGTCGCTACCAGAAGTCCACTGAGCTGCTGATCCGCAAGCTACCATTCCAGCGTTTGGTTCGTGAGATCGCACAGGACTTCAAGACCGATCTGCGCTTCCAGAGCTCGGCTGTTATGGCCCTTCAGGAAGCTAGCGAGGCCTATCTGGTTGGTTTGTTCGAAGATACCAACTCTGTGCGCTATCCACGCCAAGCGTGTCACCATCATGCCCAAGGACATTCAACTGGCTCGGCGTATCCGCGGTGAACGTGCTTAAATTGATTTATTTTGCCACGCTGCACCATCTACAAACGGCCCTTTTCAGGGCCACTAAACACTTTTCAGAAAAGAGTTGACGGAATTTTCCTACCAATCAATCGACAAAAAATAACAGATCG